>NC_030384.2:2843967-3143967 GCF_001625215.2 Daucus carota subsp. sativus | reverse complement strand
TGGGAGCCTAATGTATGCAATGTTATGTACGAGGCCTGATATCTGTTTTGCCATGGGCATGGTTAGCAGATACCGGTCGAACCCAGGACAAGAACATTGGAGTGCTGTAAAAGCAATACTCAAGTACCTGCGAAGGACTAAGGAGTATATGCTGGTTTACAAGTCCTCTGATTTATTGCCTCTGGGATATACCGATTCGGATTTCCAGACGGATAAGGATAAGAGAAAATCCACCTCGGGATGTGTTTTTACTTTGGGAGGTGGAGCCGTAATATGGAGGAGTGTGAAGCAGAAATGCATCGCAGACTCAACCATGGAGGCCGAATATGTGGCAGCTTCTGAGGCAGCCAAAGAGGCTATATGGTTCCGAAACTTCCTGCTGGATTTGGATGTGGTTCCTAATCTGCCACGGCAAATCACGATTTATTGTGATAACACTGGTGCTGTGGCGAATACCAAGGAACCACGGGCCCATAAGGCAGCGAAACACATAGAGCGTAAGTATCACCTCATACGACAGTTCGTTAAGCGAGGAGATATCATTGTGGCTGACATAGCATCGAAGGATAACCGGGCAGATCCTTTCACGAGGAGCTTACCAGCTAAGGCTTTTCAGGAGCACGTGGAAGCGATAGGAGTCAGATACTTGGTCACATAGTTATTATAGTTGGTAGTGGATTGCTTGTAATAGACACTGATATACTTAAAGAATATCTTGAGTATAAGTGGGAGATTGTTAGGGTTACACTGAAATATTCATTTGAAGTATATAACAATTATTTGAGAATCTTGAATGCATGTTTTCACATTGTCTGTATATTATATATTGTAGACAATCTAGTATCAAATGGGATAGCAGAAGATTAGATTGTCAGACTCCTTATATAATATAATAAAGGTTCACAGTCGAGGTGGTGTTAGACAAACCACTAGAACGACTGAAGTATTATTTGGAAATAGTTTATCTTGACTATTGAATAATACTTATATACTTTGTGTATATTGAACGGGATCAAAATAGTAGAATAATTGTTTCTTTAATTCTGACAATAAAGAACTAAGATTCTATGATGTTATTAATGCTTAAGTTCTTAATCCGGATATAGTGATTGACACTTGTATTTAATGCACATTCCTTGACTCATAAATTAAGTAATTTATTTTAAATTACAAATTTATGTATTGGGCAATGACATTATATACAGAGTGGGATATTGACTATAAAAGGAAACCGTGTCCGAAAAATATATTCGGGTGATGATGTCCTCTTGAAAGCTCATAAAGATAATTATGCTTTAGTCCTGCAGGCAGATTTGTTCTTGCATAATTATAAGGTTGAGTGGATGATCAAGGATAAAAGATGTTGATTAAATTAATTGTCAGAAATTAATTTAATTAATGGACATGCGATATCTTAAACATGGGGAATTTATAAGCAATTAATATGGGAGCCGAATTAAATAATTAATTTACGGAATTAGGAAAGGTAGTGCAAATATTAGTTCTTTAGTGGATAGAATTAATATTTAATGACATTGGGCCTGGCCCGGAATGTCATTGGAAGGCCTGACCTAATGATCCATGATCCCTGCTGTAGCCTATATATATTCTCGTTCTCCTAAAGCTGAAAGACACACAAAAAGGAATTAATCCTAGAGTCAGAGAGAGGCAGACGTTTTTCTCAAGGAGACAGCTAGGGTTTTGGGTTTTCGGAGCTTTAAGGAGAGGCACACCTTGGGAGATCGAAGGCCACACTTCGTCCAAGGAGAATCAAGGAATACAGTACTAGAAGACGCGGATTTGAATCGCTTGCGCCGTAGCGATTAAGGTTAATATTCTGTTCGAACTTTTAATTAGTATCATAAAACGTAGGACCAAGGTCCGATTGTTCCTTCAGTTTGGAGAAATACTATTTTCTTTTTTTTTGAAAAAATCAAAAACTATTTTCTTAAAATTTTCTTAGAAACTTTTTATGAAGTCCTAATACAGTTGGATAAAATTATCGTCCCTGATAATAAACATGAAAAAAAAAATCGGGAAATATAATTTTACCACCGGAAATGGGTATGTACATTTAGCAACAAAGGGCACGTATATTCAAACAAGGATAACGTATATTCCGCAAAACCTCATACATTAGTCTTAAATTTGCAACCCAACCTCACAACAAATCCCTCTCATTACCTGTACCAAATTAGGTCTCTCTCGAATTGTGGTACGAATCTTTCGAACTGTAGTACGAATCCCTCTCATTACCTGCATGTACCAAATTAGGGTATGGATTTTAAGAGTTTTGTGTGTATATGTATATGATAAAATTAGGGTATGGATTTTAAGAGTTGGGGTTTAGTATACATGTGTATGTTATGTAAATGGATTTAATTGAGATGGTTAATCGGGTTAAATCTAACAACATGTATGATTTGTCACATACATGGTTAATCGGGTATATGGTGTGAAATATGATTTGTGGAGGTGTTTTTGAACTGTGATTGGTTATATATGAACTGTGAACTGTGATTGGTTTTGAACTGTGTAAATATCAAGTTTTTGTATCTATCTGGTAATGATTTTGAACTGTGAAGTGATTAGTCCTTATTGCATTTCGAAACCACTAATATTTCAATCCCCAATTTGAAACCCCAAATTTATCTGATTGCATGTATTTGTGAATTGAGGATGTTAAATATTGTGTATTTGGATGTCATTCTCTCTCTCCACTTATTTGTTATATGCTTACTTGTTTTGTCATTAGTGCTTTAAGCCAAATTACTGCAAGTTTAGGTGAAATGGGTAAAATAGTGGGGAGGATGTTAGTGAAATTTAAGAGACAATTGAATGATTTTTATAGTTATTTAGAAACTGAGAAAGAAATTTTCAGTGGAACTGTGCTATTATGGATTATTGTGGTGTTGTGACATATTTTGACTAATTGAAAGAAAATTTGAACAGTAAGTTGACAAATCAACAGGTCAGGGACAGAGCTTAGTAAACTTCTTGGCACTAATTTAATTTCTGCTAGGATAAAAGGGCTTGTATGGAGTCCTCGGAGTTGTCTTGTCCTTCGCTCATTCCCAACAATAATGATCCCAGTCACCATCCCCTACCTAAAGAATTGAGTTAAGGATTACTGTGCTAGCACTAAAATTAAGCTAATCCGCCACAAGGTGATTATCAAGAACACTTCACAAAAGACGATAAAAGGCCTCAGGTTATAAATAGAAAATCTAACCGGTTCTCTATAGGGTCTGAGACCCACTCAAGAAAAGAACATCTATGAGCATCCTGAATGCAAAAAGAAATGCAATCTGGTTCTAAATGCAAGTTTGTGTGTGTTCAAGGAGGACCACAGGCCAAAGTTTTAGCACAGAGCTATTATTGAGAATTATGAGCTCAATTTTATTGTTTCAATTGTATGGATACATTTTTGAAATGTCTCTGATTTGTGATTTTCTCAGAAATGATAAGAAATGCTTGGCCTATCCGCTCTGATCCTACTTTAATCTGACCTTTTTATAATTCACAGGTAAATGGAGCAATCTTATAAAAAAAAGTCAGATCAAGTAAGTCATTTCTGCATGTGATAGGCGAAGGCTGGCTAAGTAACACAAAAATTCTCCGTGTAAAATAGGTGACCTCTTACAGTGTTCCAGTTATTTTTAGTTACATACTTTAGGGTGCTTGTAACATAGGTGTTACTCTCTGCACTAACATCCAAAGTGCGCTTATTACATTAAAAAAGTTGCGTATCGATGAAAGTGTTCGTGGTTAAAAAGGTAGAGTCAATTGCTGATATACAATTATATTGATATTGGTATTTTTAATTCAATGTCAACATTAAGTAATTGAAGTTATATTTGTAATTTGGATTTGGTGCTCTTTACTTTTGTTTGATATACAAGTTAGTCTCAAATGTAGCAAGTTTTAATTTGACAATATTGTACTCCTCTCTTCTTCGCTAAACTCATGAAAGGTATATTTCATGCATTTAATTATTTCGAATTCCGCTGTATTTGATTATAACTAGTTCATTTGTAGTTTGTGGTCTCCGTATATATAACAGTGCTATAAAATTATTTATGTGCTATATATACTTTAAAGCTAATACTTTTTCAATCAATCCAGAAATTATACCTTTTTATATAGAGAAGAATTAAAGCTTTTTGTTTATTAATCATACACTAATCTTTTTCATGCTTATTTATCAGAAAAGATTAAAACGCTGACATTATAATAATAAAATCAAAATATAATATGAATTTTTATACAAGGCTCGTGCCTCGCATGGGCACCAATGCTAGTTCTGGATTACATAACAACATTAAAAATCATAGATTAAGTAATCAAAAAACATTTAAAACTTAATATACAATGGTAAGTATTCGAATATATATAAAATAGTAAATGGCGAAGCCTAAAAAATAGTAAAGGTCCAAACTGCACTACTAGTCAGCTATATAAAAATAGTAAATATTTTTAAATATCTTTATTTAAATGTATTAAAATATTATTTTAATTTCTTATTTTTGCATTATAATATCATTAAAATCATATTATATCAAAAAATTTCAATAATTCCTATTATTCCTATTTTTGCATTTCAAAATTAATAAAATAATATGTTAGATATAATTGATGATTACTAATATTCTTAAAGTCTGTTTTAGAACAGGAATCATCAGAGTTTAATATGGAAGCTGATCAGAGTTTAGTAAAGTCTGACAGAGTTTGATAAAGTCTGACAGAGTTTGATAAAGTCTGACCAGAGTTTACATAGTCAAGATTCGTCAGAGTTTACACGTGGAAAGAGCTCAGAAGCGGATATACTTCAAGGAAGGATAGAAGCTGAGGAGTGATTTGCTGACTATGGAAACTAAACAGAAAACTGGAGCAATCTTTGATTGATAGAATTATTAGCTGATTTATAGGATATCAAATCAGAGATTGATTTTGTAACTGTGTCTATATAAACACAGATTAGGGTTACTCTAGAAGAGTTGAGTTATCTAGTATATTTTACAGAACCCTAGCAGCTCTTAGTGATACATTATAAATCACTGAGAGAGTTTTTGTAACCATTCAAGCTTTGTGAATATAAGAGTTTACTGCTTTCAATCTCTTACATTGTCTTACTGTGTTACAGATTGTGATCACTATATCAGATTATATAGTGAATTTATAGGACCTAACAAGTGGTATCAGAGCCAGCTCTGTTAAGATTACTACAGTGAGATCTTAAACACAATCATGTCTGAAAAATCACAAGCTTCATCCTTTAGAGTTCCAGTCCTTAAGGCATCTGAATATCCAGTCTGGAAAGAGAGAATGATAATATTCTTAGACTCTGTTGATCCAGAATATCTTGACAGGATCTTTGATGGACCACATATGCCCACCAAGCTCTCTGTTGGGCTTGCTGATGAACCTCAGAAGATGGTTCCAAAAGAAAAGAAAGATTATACCCCTGAGGACATCCTGTCAATTAGTAAAGACTCAAAGGTGAAACACCTTTTGCACAGTGCTCTTGACAATGCAATGTCTAACAGGGTAATTGGGTGCAAAACTGCTAAACAAATCTGGGATGCTCTGGAAACCAGATGTCAAGGAACTCAGGCCATTAAGAAAAACAGAAAAACAATCCTTACACAGGAGTATGAGCACTTTGACTCAAAATCTGGTGAGTCTCTGACAGATCTGTATGACAGATTTGTCAAACTGTTGAATGACTTATCTCTGGTGGACAAGGAATATGATCTTGAAGACTCAAACCTCAAATTTCTTCTGGCTCTTCCTGAAAAGTGGGATTTGAAAGTTACCACAATAAGAGACAATCTTGATCTTGGAGAAATGTCTCTTGATGATGTTTTTGGAAGACTGAAGACTCATGAACTTGAGATGGAGCAAAGAAGCAAACGTCATGGGGGCAAATCAAAGTCTGTTGCTCTGAAAGTACAAGAGGAAGCTGCTAAGAATAAAGGAAAAGCTCATGTCACAAAGTCTGACATTGAGTCATCAAACTCTGATGACTTAAACTCTGATGTCTCAGACTCTGATGACAGTGATGATGAAATGATGCAGTTAGCAGCATTGATGGTGAAAAGCTTCAAGAAATTGGCCTACAAAAAGTTCAACAAGGGCAAAAGTTTTTCAAGGAAAGACAGAAACTCTGACAGAGTTTATGATAAGAAGAATTTCAAGAAGAATGAGGGCAAAGAAGGGAAAGCTGGAAAAGCTGACAAGTATACCTGTTTCAACTGTGGTGAAATGGGTCACTTTGCATCTGAATGCAAGAAAGCCAAGAAGGAAAAAGAAAAAGCCTTTATCACCAAGAAAGGAAACTGGACAGATACATCTGATTCAGAAGAAGAAGTCAATTATGCTCTGATGGCAAACACTGACAACAACTCTGAATCTCCTGCTAAGGTACCTCATTCTACTCTTGCCTTTGATACTGAAGATATAACTGAGTTAAGATTGTTTCTTAAAACTTTGCATACCAGCTTTAGAGATCAGACTTTAGAAAATGAAAGATTAAAATCTGAAACTCTAAGTGTAAAGAAAAGGAATGATTATTAAGAAAAAGAATTAGTTCAGATGTTGGAAGTTCAGAAAGAAAGAGATGAGCTGTCATTGTCAAAGATGAATTATTAAAGAGGTATGCATCTCTTCAATCAGAACTTGCTAAGGAAAGGGAAATTATTAAAACATGGACTAATTCAGGCAAAACTACTCAGGATATCTTAGGTAGTGGAAACTGGAAGAAGGGACTAGGTTACACTGATAACTCTGAAGCTGAGTCATCAAAAACAGAGGTTGTTAAAACTCAAAAACCTAAGGTTAAACCTGTCAAATTTGTTGTTGAATCCTCTAAGTCTAAACAGAGTAGACCAAAATCAGAGATTAACAAAAATTTAAAATCTGATAAGCCCAAACAGGTTAACATAGGACTGATGACTCAGAAACAGCTTAAACACAAGCTTAAAGAAGTAAAGTCTGATGACAAAAACAAGGAGCCTAGGAAAAACAGAAATGGCAAGATTGGAATAGACAAGAGTAATAACTACATGTCTGTTCCAAATGCACCTAGGAAGACATGCCATAACTGTGGTAATACTAATCATCTTGCTAATTTTTGCAGGAAGAACAAGGACATTAACTCTTTACCTACAAAGTCTGGAGTTAGAAAAAGTAGTATTAGATATAAACCACAAGATCCATGTTTTCATTGTGGTAGTTTATGGCATTCTATTTATACTTGCAAAGAATATCATAGTTTGTATTATGATTATTATCAATTGAAACCTTCTTTGAAGAAGTTTAATAAAAGCTCTGCAAGTACAAAATCTGTTTCTAGTACAAACTCTGTTGCAAAGTCTGTTAGCTCAAACTCTGATAATAATACCGCTGCAAAAGCTAACAAACTTAATAAGGCCAAGGGATCCAAGCAAGTCTGGGTCCTTAAAACTAACAATTAGTGGCCTTTGTGATTGCAGGGCAACAGGAAGAATATTCTAGTCTTAGACAGTGGATGTTCAGGACACATGACTGGAAATAAGGCCCTGCTGTCAGAGTTTGTGGAGAAGGCTGGCCCAAGTGTTTCTTATGGAGATGGCAACATAGGAAGGACTCTGGGATATGGCAACATCAATCTTGGAAATGTCATCATATCAAATGTAGCTCTTGTTCAAGGGCTAAAACACAATTTACTCTCTGTCAGCCAAATCTGTGACAGAGGATATCATGTTGATTTCTATGAAGAACACAGTGAGATAGTAAGCAAGTCAACAGGCAAAGTGGCAGTGATTGCTCACAGACATGGGAATATTTATGAAATCCACTTGCCTACAAACTCTGAAGGAAAAGCAATCTGCTTGTCTACAAGGATCTCTGCAGAAGAAAGTTGGAAGTGGCACAAGAAGCTCTCACATCTGAATTTCAACTCTATAAATGAGCTTATAAAGAAAAAGCTTGTGAGAGGACTCCCTGAATCACTACTCACATCTGATGGATTATGTGATTCATGTCAAAAGGCCAAGCAGAGAAAGACATCCTTCAAAAGTAAGACTGAATTCTCAATAAAGAAACCATATCATCTTCTACATGTTGATCTATTTGGACCAGTTAATGTACCATCCATTGCAAGGAAGAAATATGCTCTTGTCATTGTTGATGAGTATACCAGATACACTTGGGTATATTTTCTTCACTCTAAAGATGAAACAGCCTTGCATCTGATGGATCATGTAACACAACTGGACCATGGATCTGAAGACAAAGTGAAGATCATTAGAAGTGATAATGGAACTGAGTTCAGAAATTCAATAATGGAAGAGTTCTGCAAAGAAAGAGGTGTAGTGCAACAATTCTCTGCACCTGGTACACCACAGCAAAATGGTGTAGTTGAAAGGAAAAACAGG
The DNA here is from genome assembly GCF_001625215.2 of Daucus carota subsp. sativus. NCBI lineage: Eukaryota > Viridiplantae > Streptophyta > Magnoliopsida > Apiales > Apiaceae > Daucus > Daucus carota. The sequence goes on along the minus strand of NC_030384.2, from coordinate 3,135,550 downwards.
ACTCTTATAGAAGCTGCCAGAACTATGCTTGATGAGGCTAAATTGCCTACTTATTTCTGGGCAGAAGCTGTTCAAACAGCTTGTTTCACTCAAAATGCAACCTTGATTAATAAGCATGGCAAGACCCCATATGAGATGGTGAAGAAAAAGAAACCAAATCTGAAATATTTTCATATATTTGGGTGCAAATGCTTTGTCTTGAAGACTCATCCAGAACAGCTTACCAAGTTTGATTTAAAAGCTGATGAAGGCATCTTTGTAGGTTATCCTCTGATAACAAAGGCCTTCAGAGTCTACAATCTAAGAACCAAGGTGATCATGGAATCCATACATGTGTCATTTGATGATAAGAAAATCATGGGCTTAACAGATATGGATGATCATGAAAAACTGCATTTTGAAAATGAAGAAATATTCTCTGATTCGATAAACTCTGATGAACAGCCAAACTATGACTGTGAACAAGATACAGCAAACTCTGATAAAAATTTACAAGTTCATGATGATGAAGCACTTGCTGAGGGGGAGCATCAGAGTGTTTCAGACTCTACCCAAGATTCATCAGAGAATGCTGACACAAACTCATCAGAGAATACTGATTCAAACTCTGATAGCACAAACTTAGGGGGAGCTACAGAGAATAATCAACAGAATCAGGAGAGCATGGATCAAGGGGGAGGATCAAATGATGAAAATGGTCAACTTCCACATGCTAGGAAGTGGACAAAATCTCACACACCTGACTTAATAATTGGCAATCCAGAAGCAGGTGTGCAGACAAGGACAGCTACAGCAAATGAGTGTTTACATCATTGCTTTCTGTCACAAACAGAACCTAAAAAGGTGGAGGAAGCTCTTCAAGATGCTGACTGGATACAAGCAATGCAAGAAGAGCTGAATGAATTTGAGAGAAACAAAGTATGGACCCTAGTACCAAGACCTAAAGACAGATCTATAGTTGGTACAAAATGGGTGTTCAGAAACAAAACTGACAGTGAGGGTGTCATTACAAGGAATAAAGCAAGGCTTGTGGCAAAAGGGTATTCACAACAGGAAGGTATTGATTATGATGAAACATTTGCTCCAGTTGCAAGATTGGAGGCAATCAGAATCTTTCTGGCCTATGCTGCTCACAAGAAATTCAAGGTATTTCAGATGGATGTCAAAAGTGCTTTTCTAAATGGGAAACTGGATGAAGAGGTATATGTTGAACAACCTCCAGGCTTTGTGGATCCAAAGCATCCAGACTATGTCTATAGATTGGACAAGGCACTTTATGGACTAAAGCAGGCTCCAAGAGCATGGTATGAAACTCTGGCTCAATTTCTTCTTGAGAATGGATTTACCAGAGGTACCATAGATAAAACTCTATTTTATTTGAATCATGGTAATGATCTGCTTTTAGTTCAAATCTATGTTGATGACATTATTTTTGGCTCCACTAATGCTAAACTCTGTCAAAGATTTGCCAAGCTCATGCAGTCCAGGTATCAAATGAGCATGATGGGGGAACTCAGTTATTTTCTGGGTTTACAAGTTAAACAGACTGAAGATGGGATTCTTATAAATCAAGCCAAGTATACCAGAAATCTCTTAAAGAAATTTGGTATGCAAGACAGTTCAGCTGCAACTACTCCTATGGCAACAGCAACCAAACTAGACAAAGATACTGGTGCATCAGTGGATATCACAAACTATAGAGGCATGATTGGATCTCTGCTCTATCTGACTGCAAGCAGACCAGACATCATGTATGCCACATGTCTATGTGCAAGATTTCAGGCAGATCCAAGAGAGCCTCATCTGATTGCAGTAAAGAGGATATTCAGATATCTCAAGGGAACCACATCATTGGGATTATGGTATCCTAGAGAATCAGATTTTAGTCTAATTGGATACTCTGATGCAGATTTTGCATGTTGCAAAATTGATAGAAAAAGCACAAGTGGGAGTTGTCAATTTCTAGGTGGAAGACTAGTTTCTTGGTACAGCAAGAAGCAGAAGTCTATTTCAACATCAACAGCAGAGTCAGAGTATATAGCTGCAGGCAGCTGCTGTGCTCAGATTCTTTGGATGAAGAATCAACTGTTGGACTATGGGTTATCCTTTTCTAAAATTCCTATTTATTGTGATAACCAAAGTGCTATTGCTATGACAGGAAATCCAGTTCAACATTCTCTGACAAAGCACATCAGTATAAGATATCATTTTATAAGGGAGCATGTGGAGGAAGGAACCATTGAACTTCACTTTGTTCCCACAGAACAGCAGCTAGCAGACATATTCACCAAACCACTAAGTGAAGCAACCTTCACTAGACTGGTGAATGAGCTAGGAATGATATCAGGAACTGAGTAAACATACTGGTCAGATCTTTCAAATTACCATATGTATTGCTCACAAATTTGCCATGATATACTCTGATTGTTAAAATCTGATGACATTCTCTGATGATATACTCTGTGTGCTATACTCTGATGATATTCTCTGATCGTCATTCTCTGACGATATTCTCTGATGCTTGCAAATTCTGAATCTTGATTAATGATTTCATTTTTATTACTCTGAGAAAACAAACCTGTGAAGATATTATGAAGCATGATATGAATTAGTAATCATAAATCTCAGTTCAGTTCCTTAATCTTGATCTCAATTTTGTGCTACTACTTAACACTATATGCATATTGATATCATTGAGACTCTATTATTTCACATATCTTAATTATAAGTGAGACTGACTAATTTGCATTTTCTCTCAGTAAATTAGACAGTGATTATAAACTCTGATGATATATACACCCCTGTAAATAAAGCATGGTACTCCTTTGAGATCTTAGATGTCTATATGACAGTGACTGGGAAGACCCAAACACTTACTGGTATTAAGTAAGTGCCAAGATTTTATAATCTATGGTGACCAGTCACAATCTCTGATTACTGGAGAAATACTGTTGCACAATAATATTTAAAGGTCGTGATTCATTTACACTGAAAAGCGTCCTTGAAAAAAAAAAAAAAAAAAAAAAAAAAAGGGGGTTAATTTATTTTACATTTCTCCATCAGAGTATGCCTATTGTCTATGTCTTGAGAGTTTAAATAAATTATTCCTGCCTACCTTATAATTACGAAATTGTGAAATTCCCTAGTCTCTGATCTCATATGTTCAATCACACACATAATTTCACAAGCACATTATTGAGCTATAGATTTTATGACAAACTCTGATTTTCTGATGAATTTTCTAAAAATCATGTCTTTATTCTGAGGTACTTAGAAATTTTATTTTCTTTGATGTAAATCTCAGAGTTTAACATTCGAGAGATTTAATCTTGATTTTTTTAAATCTTGTACATTTCATGAGTACAAATATTCAGAGAATATGAAGGGAGTATTTCAAACCGATGTATTGTTAGTGGGTTTACATGAAAAACATTTTAATAGGAGAACGTGTAATCAGCATTTATAACTGCACTGTTTTACTGCGCTCATAATGATTACTTTCTTTTCTCCATGCCACTAACTCTCGTCCACCAGTTAAAAACTGACAGGTGTCCATGTGAACAAAGAGACATGCGTGTATAGCTACACAAAATCTGAAGGGTTTATCACATCAGATTTTATTGCTCATTATTCTCTTATACACTCAATCTCTACACACACTCTCTTCACAAACTCTTACTCTCTTCTCTCTGAAATTCAAATTTTCTCACAAACATTTTCTCAAACACCCTTCTCTACTCACAAACTCTGTTATAATGGCAACTACTACATTCACCCATGCAGGTGTGGACTTTGTCCCCAATAACTATACAGCAATTCTTGACACTGCCGAAGCTCCAAGGGATTATCATCCCATGCAGCAATTTCTTGCCCAGAGTGCTATTGCTACAGCTCTTACCGCTCCTCCCAGACTCTCAGGAAGCCAAATCATCAGTTTTTGGAGGACGGGTAAGTACGACAATGGTGGTGAAAATGGATCACCATCAATTGTGTTTTCATTTGAAGGGGAGGAGTATTTTGTTACTCCAGCCACAGTCAGGAAAGCATTCAACCTCTCAGAGCGTGACACTGCTTATGTCACTAATGGCGATGCCAATCTAAGGACTATGATGACTGACTTGGGCTACTATGATTCTCTGGACAAACTGGGACAATTGAAGCGTCCTGGACTCAGGAAGGAGTGGAGTTTCTTCTTTGATTGCATAACCAGGGCTTTCCAGAAGAAATCTACCAACTGGGATGCAATACCCATGGACATGCTACAAATTGGGTATTCTCTGATCTATTCTACTAATTTCGATTATGGTAGATTAGTTATTAGAAATATTGGTGAAAGAATGAATGAAAATCGTAAAGTTGTATATTTTTCTCGATTTTGCCAATTATTATTCAATGCATCTGTTGGAGAGGTAGAATTTGATGATGAGATCAGACCTTTTAAGTTGCATAAAAGGGCTTTCAAAGATCTCATCTCTAAAGATGAAAAGAGGCCAGTTCTCAGGCCATTCCAGGCTCCAGCACCAATAAGGGAAAGACTGAACATGCCTCCAGCAAATCAACCATCTCCAGTCTCTCCCCAAGCACCCAGGACTTCTGCTTCCAAGTCCAAGAGGGCTGCAAAGTCTAATGCAGCCCCTTCTACTGCAAAAAGAACAAGAACCTCTGTTGCCACACATGTTCTGAAACCAAACGCTGATGCTCAAGTAAACTCTGAGGCTCAAGTAAACTCTGAGGCTCACTTAAACTCTGAAGCTCTAAACTCTGAGATCCCAGAAAACACTGAAGCTGCTACTCCTCAAAAGCAGAAGAAAAGAAGAAGACTTGTTGCAGCATATGAATATGATGATCTTGAACCTGCACATGCTTTAAACTCTGAACCTACTCCTACAACAGTCTCTGAACCTGTTACAGTCAGTCCTCAAAAGCCAGCTCGATTCAAAAGAAGAGCTCAAAAGCCTGCAAGCGCAAAAGTTCCAATTACTGAAATAACAGACTTCACAGTTGAGGAAGAACAAACACCATCAACTACAGTAGCTGAAGATTCTCAAGCTCTGATGGTGCTTCCTATCACAGCTGTTCCTTTGCAATCTCCTACAGCATCTTCTACTTCATCTGAGGTAGATGAAGAAATTGTTTGCAAGGAACCTACCACAACTGAAGCTGGAGCAAATATGGCTGATCCTCATACTCCAGTATCTGATCATGGACCTTCTACTCAAATTCCTACTTCTCCAATGAAAATTCCAGAAGGTGCCATAGTTCATGATACAGCTCCAGACAACTACAGGTCTGATGTAGTTGATGAATCTGACAGGGTAGCTATGGAAGCTCTACAATCTCTTGCTCAGACTGGTGAAGAGACTATCAAATCACAGTCTGAAGCTAAAGGAAAATCTGCTCAAGACAGTGTGGAGAAAGTTGCTGATCCTGTTCCTGCTGCTGACAAAGCAAACTCTGAGGCTGATACTGAGGATGATGATAGTTCCTCTATAAATGATGGAAATGATGGAGTTCCTTTGACTCAACAAAAGTGGGAGTCTACTAGCCAGTATACTACCAGGCTACAAACTCTGACCACAGACTCTGAGCCACTTCCCAGGGATCTTCAAGTTGATCCTCCAAATGAAGTATGGGATAAACTCTGGCTTAGTCATCAGCATTCTCTGGAGACAACTAAAGCTGAAGAATTTTTGTCTATGGCAGAGCATAAAATTTCAAACTCTGATGTTATGTCAAGCCTCAAAGGCACAATTCTTTATCTGAAGACATTTCATCCTGCTCATGCTCAAACATCTAAATCCATAGACAGTCTCAGAACAGAGGTGGCAAGTATCAAGGAGACAAATGATCTGGAAAAGAAAAGGACCATGCTACCTCTGAAAGAGAATGTACAGAAGCTGGTGACTGCTAATGAATCTCTGGACAAACGGATGACCATGATTGAATCAAATCAAGAGAAGATGTCCAAACAGCTTGAAGCCATCCAATCTTCACTTTCTCTGATCACATCCATACTGATTCCTGATGAGGATGATGTCAAAAAGGGGGAGAGAGTAGCTCAAGTCAAATGCAAGTCTACTACTCAAACTCTGAAGAGAAAGAAGAAGGATGATGATGATGATATTGATGATTTCACCAAGCACAAGAGATTTCAAACAAGGACTGGTGGAAGAGTTTCAAACTCTGACAGTCAGAAACAATCTAAGCAAAGTACTAAGTCTGGTCCAACACATAACTTCACATCTGGATCTAAGCAGAGACCAGTGACTGGATCAGACAAACCAATGACTGATGAAGAGCTTGCTAGATTGGTTTTTGAACAAGAAAATCCAGAAGCCAATTTGGATTTGGAGTTGATTGCTGCAGAGGAAGCTGAGTTAAAGAAAGAACATGTTGAAGCTATAAACTCTGGAAAGATCCAAAAGCCTGAAAAGTCAACTACCAAGCCAAAAGAGAAAGGAATATTGATAAAGGAACCTACTGTTGATGATCAGAGTTTACCAGTCAAAAAGGTATACTCTGAAGATGAATATACTTCCAAGGGCAAAAGCAAAGTAGATGAACGTCTGGAGAAAGGCTGGGAAAAGAAGAAGTCTACAACCTCTGACAAGGATCAAGTTGTAAAGGAAAAGAAATTAGAAGCTGCAATCTCTGATAAAGCTCATGTTGCAGAACCTCAAAAAGAAAGATTAACCTCTGACAAAGCTCAAGTTAATAAGGATGCAAAGACAGACACAACCTCTGACAAAGCTCAAGCTGTGTTTAAACCAACAACTACTCCACTGGCTGGATTTGCAAAGCCTACTCTGATGACTGAGATAAGCTTTGAAAAGGGCTCAATTCAACCAATTTCTCATCGTAAGGCAGGAAGAGATAAAGGAGGGCTGGGATCCAAATATGAGAAATTTGATCAGAGTATAGGATCAAGACCAGATGACCCCTCATCTCTCTGTGCTCCCAAGACTGGAGTATTGCAAGACAAAATGGACAAGCTTGATTCAGTCCAGTTGGTGAAGAATGACAGAGGAGATAACATTCTTATCTACTTCATGTCTGATGGAACAGTGTTTAGAGTACTTGAAGCAGATCTCTATGCTAAACACTGGGAAGAATTGAGATATGTCTCACACATATTTCTTGTGAAGAACAAGTCATGTCAACACATCTCCAACCTGCTCAAGGATCAAATCAGAAGAAAGATGGGGATTACAGGAAATAAAAATGCTGGACCTTTCATTCCTAAATACCTTAATCATAAAGGACAGCTGGTGGAGATGAAGAAAAATTCAGCAAAGATTGAAACGATAGGTGGAATCAGAACTCTTGCATTTAATGAAGAGTCTGATAAAGCTTACAATATCAGGCTGGATAGGGACTTGAAGAAGAACAAGATCTATGATCTCAGAGCTGCAATTTATCAAACTGGAGTTTCAGATCCAGAGCTGAGAGAGATCAAGAGACAAATGATTATAGTGCTTGAAGAAGCTGAAAAAGAACTCCTCAGAGGGTATCTAAAGACAGCAAATGGTGTCTATGAAGCTAAGGAGTAAAGTATCTGTAAGTTTTAAAAGTTTTCTGTTTTATAGTTAAACTCTGTTGCATTTGACTTAAATGTTTTGACATCATCAATTATCTATTAACTTACACATAACATATTTATGCACAAGTTGGGGGAGATTGTTAGATATAATTGATGATTACTAATATTCTTAAAGTCTGTTTTAGAACAGGAATCATCAGAGTTTAATATGGAAGCTGATCAGAGTTTAGTAAAGTCTGACAGAGTTTGATAAAGTCTGACAGAGTTTGATAAAGTCTGACCAGAGTTTACATAGTCAAGATTCGTCAGAGTTTACACGTGGAAAGAGCTCAGAAGCGGATATACTTCAAGGAAGGATAGAAGCTGAGGAGTGATTTGCTGACTATGGAAACTAAACAGAATACTGGAGCAATCTTTGATTGATAGAATTATTAGCTGATTTATAGGATATCAAATCAGAGATTGATTTTGTAACTGTGTCTATATAAACACAGATTAGGGTTACTCTAGAAGAGTTGAGTTATCTAGTATATTTTACAGAACCCTAGCAGCTCTTAGTGATACATTATAAATCACTGAGAGAGTTTTTGTAACCATTCAAGCTTTGTGAATATAAGAGTTTACTGCTTTCAATCTCTTACATTGTCTTACTGTGTTACAGATTGTGATCACTATATCAGATTATATAGTGAATTTATAGGACCTAACATAATATTTTATCATTTTCTTTTTATATTCATATTAAAATCATATATTTTAAGTGCCAACACTTAGTTAAAAAAAGAGTATGTTTATTTAAAATTTCAGCTAACTATATCTAAGGCACGTAGATTCAACAGGCCTGGGGCATGTAATTTCTAAAGTTTGGGGAACCTATATTCAGCAAATTGGGGCACGTATGTTCAATAAAGTAGGGCACGTATATTCATTAAGTAGGGCACGTTATTTCAGCAAATTAGGGCTCGTACAATCAACCTACCTGGGGCACGCAATTTCTATAACATGGGCACGCACATCCAACATTTAGAGCAAATTAATTAAAAAAGCGCAGGCAAAAGTGGAAAAAGGTTAGGGCAATTCATTCACCCAATTCAACGCTTCACTTTTAGATTTTAAATTCAAAAGGGAAACACTGCGATTCAATTTCAACGGAAAATGGCAGAACGAAGCAAGCAATACCAAAATGGGTGGACATTATTCTTGTGAGTTTCCATTTCTTGAGTTTCCATTTCTTGTGATGTGATTACTTAAAACTCATATATGTGAACATGTTACCTTTTCTCAGAAATGATTACATCCGAGGATTAAAAGAAGGTTTAGAAGAAGTTGAAGTCTTGGATTTAATGAAAGTCACCGAAGATGCCAAAGAGATGTGGGATAGTGGTGAATACAAAGATGACTATAACCAAAGAGCTAAAGAAAAACGCGATGAATATAATAGGGAGGCTGCGGAGAGGGGGGTCAAGAAGGAGAAGAAGCCGCACGATCAGTCGGATTAAAACAAGATTGTTATTTTACACCAACTATAAGAAAGATTGTAGAAGGGGGGGGTTGAATACAATCTTTTACGAATTAAAAGATTCAAGGAACAATACACCTAATCACAGTAAAACAGAAAACACCAAGTATTTAAAAATACTGGTGGATTGAATGATCCACCCGTGAGATTTTATATAGAAGAATATGTGGATTGATTACAATTCGCACAGCTGCTGGTTCATCACTCAAACAAGTTCTAACTCTCAGATTTTTCTCTCAAGTAATTTGAACAAGTTCAACTGATGCTTCTAACTTGGTTATATACTCCAAGTTTTACAAAGCTTTTAGCTAGATTACAAAATGCACTCTAATCTAAAAACAATGCTGCACAACTTTGTCTTATGTATGTTTTCTGAGATGTCTTCATCTTGATTTGATCCAGATTGCATTTCATAAGATAAGTATGTTTCTGCTTCTTCTTTATTTTCCTAATCAGGCTTCCATGTTTATTTTAGTGTAATTCGATCCATGTGATTTGTCAGGCTTAAGCTCTAGTCGCTTTCAACTGCTCTTTTGCTCCATCAGTTGAAGGTTCAGGTTGCTTTCAACTGCTCTTGACTTTATCAGTTGAATGTTGTGCTAGGGTCATCAGTTGATCGAATTACAAACTTTATCAGTTGAATGTTGTTCCAGTCTCATCAGTTGAATTCCTTAGCATCATCAGTTGAACACTTTGTCTTCAGTTGAAAGCTTGGTCTTCATCAGTTGAAACATGATCCAGTCTTCATCAGTTGAACAGTTACATCTTATCAATTGAATATCCTTCACTTAGATAAAATTACATGGCATTGGATATTTACAATTAGCCATCCTATTCTACCCATCCGTTGATAATTCCCAAGAATAAGAAAAATAACAATTACAACTGAAATTTGATAAAGATTCTAAATAAGATATGTTACAAAATGTTTATGTTATCATCAAAAATTATTGATTCCTAACAATCTCCCCCAATTTATGACTGGAGAATATTCAGACATAAATTCTACAGTTGATGATAACAAAACATTGATAAAATAAAATACATAATTTAAATACAAGAGTTAGAAAGATTTACAGATGATCATGCTCCTCTAGACTGAGCAGTTACTTTTTCCTAGAAGATCTTCTTCTTCTGGACTTAAGTTTTTCTTCAAGAATATCAATCTGTTTCTGAAAAATCCTGTAGAACCATTCTTCATCACTGTCTTGCCTGTTGAGCTTGGCTTGGAGAGTCTTTAGTGTATTCATGCTAGCAACCTTGAGTTGATCTTTAGGTCTGAAAAATCTCCTAACACCTTGACTGTCCCTAAATTCCATAATTGGAGTAGGTTCATGATGAATTTTCTTTCCAGTGTAGGGGATTTTCAGCCTTCTTTGTAGATTAGCATCTGAGGACCATTCCTTCCTGATTTCAAGGATTCTCTTTAGTACCATTTGCTTTGCAGGTGGTGTAAACCCTCATGTCCTCTTCATGGAACCATAAATCTTTGTTAAAGAGCTGAATCCTTCAGAACTCAGAACTCTGTGAAGAGGCCAGGTGACATCACCCTTGCTTTTGTAGGAGAATACCAATCTTTCAGGAAGCTTTGAAGTTGCTTCTATTCCTCTCACTTCTTGAAGATCATCCAAATCAAGCTCTAACTCTGAGATTTCTTCAATGTTGGCAATGACAAGATAGTCATCTGGATTTTCAGGTTCTTTTGGAGGTTTGGGAGGGTTAGCCATTTTCTTAGCCTTAGAATTTACATTCTTCTTTGGCTTGGAGGTTTCTGGAACAAGAAAGGCTGGGATTGGGATATCCTCCAAGTCAATTGGCTCATCCTTTGGCATAATTGGTTCATCATGGAAATTGACATCTGGATGTACTACTGTGGTATCCTTGATTGGAGAAGAAGGCTTTGAGATAGGCTTTTCAGGCACTTCTTCTCTTCTCTTGGCTGCCTCAGGCATCTTAGATCTAGATTTTACTCTCTTTTTCTTTGGAGAAGATTCAAGAGGTAATCCTTTCTCAGTTTGAAGTTCAGCTGCCAATTCTTCTTCAAGCTCAATTGCATACCTTTCATCAACCTCTATTTCTTGGTTTAGAGAGAGTTGAGATTCATACTCCCTTCTTTCACATTCTCTGGCCACCTCTTCAGCTTTTGCAAAGGAATAGTGAGGATGGCCAGTTCCAATAAACAACTTTTGGCCTTCTCTGTAGATGATGGCAAAATGAGCTTTTAAAGCCACATCTGTAGAGTCTTTGTAGTTTTTGATCTCTTGGCCCAAAAGTTTGTATTCACTCTTGTCAGGCCTGGCTGGAGGAAAGTAGATTGTGCTTGATTCTTTTCCAGGACTGGACCAACCACAATTGTTTGGATACAGAGTGGCCTTGAATTCATTCAAGAATGATGGCTCACCCTTTTCTTTCTTGGAAGAAATGACAATTTCAGGTGTAATTACCCTGAAAATTGTAGTTGTGGTTGGAAAAGTGATTTGAGCTGCTGTAGTGGCTGCAGAGGAAGATGATAATTCTGCAGAGGGTTTCTTTCCCAACTGAGCCACTCTCTTAGCTATAGAGTTTAATTCTTTCATCCTTTCAATCTTTTGCTTTTCCCTTTCAGTGTGGAAAGGAGGAGGAATTTGGCTGATCAATTCTGCAGGAGTTGGTAATTCTTTCTCCCCCTTTTTGTTAGGAGCAAGTGTAGGAGATGAACTGGGAAGAGAAACACCAGAGGCAAGAAGAAGATGTTGAAGAAGTCCAGTCTGAATTCTTTGATGCTGCAACATCTCTTCCATTCTAGAGTTTAAGATATGGACATTTCCTTCCAGAACTTCCACTTGCTTTTCCAACTGAAGTTGCTTTTGCTCAGATTCAGAAAGTGCTGATTTGACTTTAGCTGGAAGCTTTTCATCAATTTGCTTGATCAGATCAGTCTTGACAGAGGCAATGAGAGAATTTAGATGCTCTATCTCATGCTGAAAGTGGAGAGATTGATATTTGTGAAGCTTGAGATTGTCCAGAGCCTGACTGGCAATAGTAGCAGAGATGGATGGAGGGGAGGATGAGCTTCCAGATTGAGGTTGAAGAATGGTGGAAACTTGCCTTTGCAGCTCCAAGCTAACAACAGTTGCGTTGGCAGACTGCATGGAGACCCAAGAAGGAAGAGAAGTTGTAGGTTGTTCACCAAGAGAGTCCTCAAGAGCATCGTTGAGGTCTTCATCACTATCATCATATTGAAAATCATCTCCAGCATTGGCAGGTAGAGATGTAAGGGCCTCCTTTGCTCTAAGCATGGAAGATGTAGTGTGAATCAGATTGAGATGCCTCTCAGCTGCTTGATTATCCAGTCTAGCAAAGTTTTGAATATCAGACATCCCATGAGTAAAAGTCTCAGGGTCTAGTGAAACACCATCGAATATGGATCTGTATTCAGCTTGAAAATCTTGTTCACTAAACCCTTCATTGACCCCTGCATTTCTCTCAATTTCTCTCTTTTCTTGCATCAAGGGCTCCCCTTGGCTCACCACACCACATACCTCTCCCTCACTTACCCTTACTAAAGGGTCACTCTTATCCTCTCCTTTTTCCTGGCTGGAAGAAATAGCCAGACTCTCCACTCCCTCTCCTTTTGCCAGCACACTAGGCTGCCTCTCCACTCCAGAGCTCACTGCACTCAATCCTAGAAGTGTTTGTGCCACCATGTGATCAATTGCTGTAGAAAATGGTAGAGTTGTTGCAACAACAGCAGTTGTCAACTGATGAGGGACATGAGTTGAAACACAAGTAGAGGAGACACTCAACTGATGAGAGCTGTTAAGCATATCAGTTGAAGAACAAACACTGTTCAACTGATGAAGGAGATCAGTTGAAGATAAGGAAGAAATAGGTTTAGAAGCTGTGATAGTTGAGTCTGTGGTGATTGATTTTAAAGGTAAATCCACAGAACACACTGTCACAGAAGAAGGAATTGGAAGAGAAAGATCCAACAAATCATCAAAATGATGATGATCAATCTCAGAGGGGGGCTTCTCCATGAAATCCAAAGATGGAGAATTTACAAGTGTGGTGTGAATCAATTCCACATCCACAGAAGAGGTTGGGGATTGTGTTTGAGTAGTAGAGATGGTATGATCATGAATATGGGTGATTTGTTGAGATGAAGAAGGGATCTGTGACTCCACATTTATTGGAGTCACATCAATCTGACTTTGAGAAGTTACAGGCATAAAATCCAGAATGGATGCTGTTAGGTCCAGATATGATTGTAGAAGGGGGGGGGGGTTGAATACAATCAGTACCAAATCGTCGCGGAAGTGAATCTGATTGAATATGATTTGTTAATCAGATTATAATTAATTAATATAACAATGTTTGAAGTCGTTATATAATTAAAATGGTTCAGTTTTAATGTCCACTAAAGTTCGTAGAATAAATTCGACAGGGTATATTCTAGATTTAGTGATTAAAACAACCGGGTTATCAAAGCACAGAAAACTGTGGATATAACGATCAAGCAAGTTACAAACAACTTGAAAGCTTTACAAATGCTTTGAATACAAAGTGAATGAACACTAAAAAATGAAGGATGCAATGCCATATTTATAGGCAAAGCATTTGTACTTGTAAGACAATTGAAAGACAAGACAATTGTGAGTAGCAAAGACAAAGTAGCAAGGGCAAGACAATCTCAGATTGCCTTGCAAGCACAAGACACAGCAGAAAGACAATTTTAAGGCTAGCAAGACAATTCAGAGCTCGGTCAGACAATCTCCATTCGGTCAGACAATCAAGGATTGTCTTGCTGATCTTCATTCGGTCAGACAATCTTTGATTGTCTTGACAGAATGCATTCGGCCAGACAATTTAAGATTGTCTTGCAAGCATCCAGTCGGTCAGACAATCTCATTGTCTTGGCAGAGCATACTCGGGCAGACAATCAAAGATTGTCTTGCTGAGAACCATTCGGTCAGACAATTGAGAATTGTCTTGTAAGCTTCAGTCAGTCAATCAGGATTGTCTTGCAGGCTTAGCTTCGGTAAGACAATTTGTATTGTCTTGGCAGTAGGAAAATTCGGTAAGACAATATCAGATTGTCTTGCTGAGCTTAAGTGGATGATTGAATGTAATTTGTAGATTATATTTAAATAGAAAATTATCCACTTAATTAATTTAATCATATAAATTCATAAATTAAATTAATTCGAGAGTGAATTAATTTAACAAATAAATTACATAATTAATTTAATTATCTGAGAAGTGAAATAATAATCTATTAAATATTTAATCACCCATTCATCAGCAGAATTGCTTCCCGTCTCTTTAAACATTAATAACTCCGTCTTGATCAGTCGAACGAACGAACCACCAACTCCGCTTGACTTCAAATATTTAATTTGAATAACTGATACACAGATGTACTGTCTGGTTCATCTGTATCTAGTTAAATCAAATATTCTTTGTCAAATAAACATTAAGAAATTGATTTGTTCGTCGAGTCTTCGTCTTGTAAGTACTTCTTCATTTAAATGGAATCTTCTGATAAAATAAAGTATAGAAACTTTATATCTTCTGAACTCCTGGACGTGCCACAAAAGATTATTTGTGCACTGAGGCTTGAACATATTAATGAACTTCTTTCAGTGGTGTGCAGCAGCATCCTGGAATTTATCTGACATATAATTCCCATAAATCATTTGACGTTCTTCGTACGGATTCCGTTGACTTGCTATTTACTGAGCTTTCTTATCTGAGTTGAGTTGTACCTCTTTAAATACAAATAGGCTGAACATATGCCTTTCAATCTCCCCCTATTTGTTTGTTAACATAACATGCAAATTTCCTAGAGGATAACTCAACTAACAGATAAGACAAAGATTTAAACAATGGAATGTAAATAGCAAAAGTTTATGGCTTGCATTGAACATTAAACCATATTCATAATAGATTACAAAAGGATGTTCCTTGAACATATCTAACAAAATATCCTAATCAATCTATTCACTCAGAACGAGTGACTTCTCCTTCTTCAGCATCTGAACAGTGAATAATTGGAGTAGAAGGCTCATTCTGAGTAGACTCTTCAGCTGCAGTGGATTCTCCACGCTTCTTTCTTTCACGAGCCAAAGAGAGATAGTATTGAACCTCAATATCCACAGGGTCTTCGATGAAATCTGCTGGCTGAGATTGGTTGATATACTTCATCTTCCTGAAGTATTGTTGAATGTTTCTCCTTGTGCAGTAGTTTACAATCTCAGTATCAGCATCAGCTTTGGCCTTAGTAGCGAAGCCCTTGGTACGTAGAATTGTAGATACAAGAACCAACTGACTCACATCATACTTGAGAAGATGTTGGTGGTCCAGGTAGAAGGTTCCAAATTTTCTCTCGTGAATGAACTTGACACAGTAAGGCTTTCTGACAACTTGTGGACTGTTATGAATAGCACAATCCATAAGTCTGTCACGAAGGAGTTCATTCAGATTCGAGCTGCGTCTGATCTTGTTACGAATCACCCAGATTTCAGTTAGAGATAGAAACTTGAATAAATCAATTGAAACCCTGAATGTTCCGTTTCTCTGAGTAGAAATAATGATCTCCCATTCATTGAGAAGATTCTTGACACCAATAGTTATATATTCTAACTCGAGAGCAAGAGCACGCATAAACATATCTTCATTAGGGTTAGCCTCTCTCAGGTCATAAATGAAGGATTTGAATTTACCATCATTGAAAGGTTCCCTTTGAGGTCCAGAGAGGATTTGTCTTGCAATATCCCAGCTTTCACCAACTTTCCTGGAGATATCCTCTCTCTTTTCCTTGCACTTAGCATCCCACAGTTTCTGTTTCTCCAGCTTGACCAACTCATCAGTTGTCCTCTTTTCATCTACCAGTTTCTGCAGTTCTTGAAGCTTTGCTTTGCTAGCTTCATGTTGAGCTTTGAACATCTTGACCTTTTCCTTGTGCTCAGGGTCCACAGACTGATCTTCATTGAAAAGAAAGCCTTCCTCGAAACGACCTTCTTCCTCAGCTTCAAAATAAGCAGAATCAAATGCATCATCATCATCAACATCTTCAGGAATATTGTCATAATCCTGATTAGTGAAGATGTTCTCAGTTTCAGGCATTTTGCCTTTAGATTTGCTAGCTGCGGAAGTATCCTTTTCACTTGCTCCTTCTCCACCCTTATCACTCCTATCAGAATCACCACCCTTGTCACCCCTGTCACCAGCACCAGCATTGCTGTCATCCTTATCTTTGTCATCCTTATCCTTCTCCCCCTTAGTTGAGGGATCCTCTGGAGTAGACTGAGATGTTGACGGATTGATCTTTAAGTGTTGAACAACTTGAGCCAAAGTTTGCTCCAAGTTGTCAAGCTTCGTCAAACAGAGCTCCTGAGTTGTATCAAATTTGTCCATCCTAGAGTGAATACCCTTGACATGATCATCCAATTCCTTTTTCAGAGAAGTAAAGGAGGGATCAACAACTTTCTCTTGCAGAGTCACCAGCTCTCCACTTCTGAATCTTGCATTCTCAGCATTCAACCTTTCTATCTCAGCCCTCAGAGCAGCCATTTGTTCCTGTAGCAGATCTGTGTTGGTGTGTGCACTCACCTCACGAACACTCAAAGATTTTTCACTATCCTCTCGTGCATGTGTTTCGCTCGGTGTTTGCCTGATTTCACTCGTAGTTTTCACACCGTCACCAGTACCTGTATAGACAACCATAGTTCCCTGAGATGGAACTGTAGGTTGTGAAGGAACAAATTGTCCTTCAGATGCCTGTGAAGGCTGATGTACTTGCAGGTTGCCAAGTATAGCCTGATCCAAAAAGAAAGAGTGATCATAAAGTTTTTCATATGACAATTTTTGAATATCTGTGCTCTCTCTAAGTGAAGAATTAAAAGACAAAGGTTCAACTAGCGTGAGTGCTAGTTGTGTGCTTGACTCTTTACAGGATACCGCGGTCGGACGGCCAATTTCAATAAATGCATTCTGTGGAGAGAATGAATCTAGAGACTGTATATTTACCATGTCAGTGTCCAAATCCTTTTGGGAGGAAATGGATGTGGCTGCAGTTGTCTCCGGTTCTGCCACCCTTTGCTTCTTATGAGACAAAGCTGCGGGTTCTCTCAGAATTGCACTCCCACTCCGTTTCCGGGCTACCTTTCGAACAACTGGTGTATGAGTAGTGTCGGTTGATGTGTTTGACGAAGAATCAGTTGTTGAAACGAAAACGTCAGCTTGGTTATGAACCTGGGTGTTTACAAGTTCAATGCTGGGAGTCTGGAAATCAAATCCAATATCACAATCAAAATCTGCAATATCAATATTAAAGGTATCAGTGAGATTAGAAAGTACCTGAGCTACCTGTAAATCTGTCCTGAAGTCCTGTAGCTCTGGATTGATAGCAGAATCAGCAGGCATTGGCTGAGAGGTTGATTGAGGTTGAGGAATGGTATGTCTATGTGTAGGTGAAGGTGTTGGTTCAGATTGAGAGGGAAGAATGGAGGCTTGTTGGTCTGGGAAGAAGTTGTGATAAGTGGTATTTATACGCACTTATAGGCCTTCATTTCCACTTAAATTGGTTGGTTGTACTTAAGTGTTTAGTGTCTTTTGATGTGTTTTTATTGTTTTTCTGTGCAGGTCACGAGTTGAGGTGATGAAGTGATTTTCTATCATTTTAGGTTGGTTTTGGTGCATTATTTGCAAGAATTGAGAATTGTGGATTCATCGCGACTTGGGATTTTGTGGGTATATCTTCTACAAACCCTCACGAGAGCACACTCATCCACTAGAGCTATCTAGGGGTTTAAAGGGCTTGTTGCATATGCTAAATGCAACCGTGATCACCTACGGAAGTGGTACTAGAGCGAGGAAGGACATGCACGCGAGAACGAGCGAGAAACGAAGAAACAAGGCCACCATGACAGACAGTAGCGCGCCCGCGCTACCTGCTGCTGTCACTAGCGCGCCTGCGCTAGTTTAGCGCGGCCGCGCCCAGCAGAAGTGCCCCGGGCCGATTTTTGGAGCTTTTCTGACGGATTTTCGCAGCGGTCGAGGCCCAGTTGACTTGGTCAATGTAATTTAATTTCTCGTGTGTAAAACCCTAGCCTCGGAGAAGTAGTTTGTAATAGAGAACAATATCGTAATTTAGTTTAATCATTCAAAGCATATTATCGGTTTTGTAGTAGATCGTTCTTCGCGAGGAAGTGATAGTTTCGAGCGAGATCGTGAACATCAAATCTGTAACGTGTGATCTTTATTATTAATTCAAGTATTTTTATTCCGTTTAATTCTTGTCTGTTATTTATCATGTTTTCATTAGAACCCATGATGTCGATTAGTTCGATTATGAACTAACCGCCTTCATGGGATTCTAATGGACTTATCGATGTAGTCTAGCGGAGAATATTACTTGATTGATTGTGTGACGTACGTTGATATCTTTGCATGAGCCGTGCTTATTCTTCTTAGAAGCGTAGCTAACTTCTAAGTTGTTTGTTAATTCTTTCTGAAGCGAGAGTGGATGATTGAATTTAGAACTTTGCCATGTAAACATAGGATTATGTGAATGAAACATAATTTGTGGTAGACTTGAACTATTTTTATCACCCTGTGTAATCACGATAGACGACTTGTTATTAAACCTCGCTGCTTACACTACCGCTATAGAGATATAGGGTCTGAGCTTTGTTGGTGTCCATGAGATTTCTATCTTAATTGTGGATTTCGATTGGTATGATATGTGTGCAACGAGAGTTGGCATGTATTACTTTCGTGTTGTCTGATTAGGATCAACAGTCGCATGTTAATCAGTAATTTCAATTCTAGATGAATTCGATAATGAAGTTAGAATCCCATGTGTTTTCCTATTCTGAATTTGATTCGTAATTTTAGTTATTAGTATAAAAGAAACCATCCTTGTTAATTGTCTTGGCAGTGAAAATTGATCATACATTGTTGCATAGGTGCGTATTCTTAATTCACCAGTCTCTGTGGGAACGAACAAATATATTACTTATGATCACGTGCGCTTGCGTGTAGATTTTTGCGAACAAGTTTTTGGCGCCGCTGCCGGGGACTCGGTGTTAATTAATTAGTTTATGTACTTGTCATCAGTGTGCATTAAAATTCACTGACTAGGATTCTATTCTCTTCTCACTTTTCTTCTTTGCTTTATTTCAGGTACTTGGATCGCGTTTATGCTAACACGTTCTCAAGCTCGTAAAAAAGCAATTGATTCATCTTCTACTTCTTCTTCTGATTCGGAAACAATGGACTATGCAAAGACAACAGTTGATGAGGCGTCACAGGAATTTTCTCGTTTGAATATAATTGATAATCAGACCGACACAATTGAGCCAGCTATATCAGCCAGTGGTATTCGCATCAAGCCATCAATCATTCTCAAGCTGCAAGATACTATTCAATTTGGGGGGTCTGTTCTCGAGGACCCAAACCTGCATCTAAGGAATTTCGATGAATTCATTATTGCATTGGATTTCAATATCGGACCTAAGGATCTGGTGAAGCTGAGACTCTTTCCGTTCACGCTACGTGATGTAGCACGATCATGGTTTCTATCTCTCTCGGCAAGCACTACTAATAGCTGGAACCAGTTGGAGAAAATATTCTGTACCAGGTTTTATCCTCTAATTAAAGTATCAGCTATCAAAAACACCGAAAGTAAATTCTCTCAATTCTCGGGAGAATATCTTTGTTTAGCTTGGGACCGGTTCAAGAAGATTCTCGCAAATCTCAATGAAGATGGCATGCCTCCTGGAATGGCAATTCATTATTTCTACAGGGGTCTTAATGATCAATGTAGAGCAGAGTTAGACGTGGCAGCTGGAGGAAACTTGTGGAGCAAAAGCTTCGATGATGCTTACGAACTGATAGAGAACCTGGCTGCTGCTGAGCACAGAGACCTGAAGTGGAAAATTCCAAAAAAGGAAGAATCAGAGAATGATGAAGCGGTCGAAGTCACTCAGGAAATTCAGATGACTAATTGGCACAGAATTAGAGCTCACTCAAACTCAATTCCTAATGCATGTGGAGACACTTGTCCTCTACTCTCTAGCAGTGCGAGTAGTCAATCTGTGATTCAATCACCTGCTGATTCAACATTGAATGAGGTACAGTACCGAAGGATAATCAGGCGTATTGACGCGGTGGAAGAACGAATTGGTCGCTTTGCTGATATTTTAACGGACTCTCTTGCTGAAGCATTCTTAGCATTAGATGTGAATGTTACTTGGGATTCGTTTGGTTATGGAACGAGGTATCCTCCACAGGATACTTCATCGGAATCGGATTAATTCTGGACTTCACGTCGAGCTAACGACGTTAAACAAGCGCTTCGTGGGAGGCAACCCACGCATCGGAACCACATTGTACCATTGTAAACCTCAAAAACACAAAAAACGAGAAAAATCAGCCCTGGATGTCAGACACCAGCGCGCCCGCGCTAGTGTCCAGCGCGCCCGCGCTAAAGTGTACAGCGCGCCCGCGCTACACTTAGCGCGGCCGCGCTACTGACTGTCCAGGAGCTCGAAAATTCTCACAAAAATATTTTCTTTTCGTTTTTAAAAGCCCACAATCCTAATTTTGCATGCCTAGCCCGAAATATATCCTCCAAAACCCTAACTCAGCTCTCAAATCCTTATATAAACACAAAACACATCTCCAATTCCTATTATAATTCTATAAACCCTAATTATATATATACACATCCATACACACAACCTCCATCAAATCTCTCAAACCCACTACACATAAACCTCTTGCAACTCTAAATCTCTACCAATGGCACCCAAAAAAGCCCGAAGATCACAAGGACCAAGCACCCAAGCCCCTACATCTAGCGATTCTTCCTCGATGGGTGAGGTTGAGTTCACCTCCGATGGTGCACGAACCGAGTTTCAACGGCTTATGAATAAGTTGATAGTTAAGGAGAGGGGATTCTTACCCACGGCGGAAGATGGTGAGCTCTTGAACATGATTCAAGAACGGGGTTGGGAGTCTTTTTGCGAGGCTCCGGAGGCGGTTCCCTTGGCTATTATTCGAGAGTTTTATGCTAATGCCAAGGAGAATCGTGATGGATTCACGGTGGTGCGGGGAATCCGAGTGGATTATAGTGCGGAGGCGATCCGTAGAGTGATTGGGGGGCGTGCCAAGCGCCGTAATGAAGAAGATTGGGTTGTTGAGAGGATCGGGCGTGCTAAACGCCGGTTTGATGATGATCCGGTTGATCTTGAGCGGTTGGTGTATGATATGTGTGTGCCGGACACGACTTGGAAGATGACTGCACCTCCTTTGCCGGCACATGTTTCGTTTCCAGCAGCCGCGTTGAACCGGTATGCGAAGGCGTGGAACGCCTTCATCTGTGCTAACATCATGCCATCTTCACATGGGCATGAGGTGATAGTGGATAGAGCTATTCTGCTCTTTGGGATTGTCTCGGGCAAGTATATTGATCTGGGACATGTTATTCATCAGGGGATTCTGAGGTTCTTACAGGGAGGAACCACTGGTGCCATTCCATATGGCACAACTGTTACGAAGCTCTGTCGATCGAGTGGTGTTCGTTGGCCAGCCAACGAGCAATTACAGTTGCCGGCAACACCTATTGATCATTCGGCGATCAGTCGGATGACAGAGTGGGATGGAGGAGTTCCCCACCCTCGAGGCCTAGGGTACATATATGATGAGATGCCAGGGGGACGTCCAGCATTTGTGAGGAGGGAGCAGACTAGAGCTTCTGGAGCTGGTACTTCTCAGACGGAGAGGAGCTCCGAACCGATGGGAGATGTTCATTATCGCCGACTAGCGAGACGGATGGACACCATGCATGACATCCACCAGAGGTTTGCGTTTGACTTGACACAGGCTCTAGGTAGTGCTTTCCAGGCACAGGGGGTCACAGTTCAGTGGCCAGTATTCGGAGCAGGGATGCAGTATCCTCCACCTGATTCACCTCCAGTAGAGGAGGGGGAGGACTCGGACTCCGAGTAGGTATGTGGGTGCTCTAGCCTTTTTATCACTTTCAATGGGGACATTGAAAATTTTAAGTTTGGGGGTGGTAATCTAAGGAAGAGCATATATTATATTTTATTGCATGTGTTAGTTAGTTCATGTAGTTCACGTTTATTTTATTTTTCTCATGTTTTCTATGTTTTCTCATGTTTTTTTTTTCCTCATATTTTTTTTTTTATTTATTGTCGTAGTTAGTATCACGAGCATTTGCATGAATTATGAAGTTAAGCCAAGTTAATTGCCTATGATGAGTTATGTGCGTAGTTCTTGATTAGTAGTTTCAGTTGCAATGCTAGGTTAGTACTTGAAAATTGCTTGTGTTGGAAATTGTAATTCACATATGTTCTTGAGATAGGATTTAGACGAAATTCCATGAATTCTAGGATTGAATTGAGCACCCTTCAGCTTAGGTCTGTAAATCTTAAGTTTGGGGGAACTGAGGAGTAGATATACCTTTCTAAAAAAAAAGAAAAAAAAAAAGAAAAAAAAAAGAGTAGTAAATAAATTCACTAAAAAAATAAGTGGTAGAATTAACTAGGTTGAGCTCATTAGTACTCGAGTAATTAAGTCTGAGGGGATTTTGTGCCTAACAACCTAAAGCCCTTCGCGGTTTGGGATTGTTGACCCAACGCTCGCTACATGGGTACTAGTGCATAAATCTTTAGGGATCTTGTTAGGTCCAAAGTATCGTAGAAGGGGGGGTTGAATACGATACTCACTACAATTTAAAATTCTTTCGAATCTTGCGGATAAACAAATTGCAGTCCTGTAATGGGTTTCGTGTTCCGGATAATTATTAGGTCGGTTTCTGAGGATATGAAAATATTAAACCAACACACAATATTTTCCAAGGTATATCTGTATATTGATAAATACCTCGAAGGGTGCTATAAATCCAAACCCAGAGGTTGGCTACAATGGCTACTACTACTTACACTCACAAACCCTAGCTTCTAAATATATATATAATACAAAACTAAGCTAGAGTTTATTTGTGTGTAGTAGTGTGCAAGGCACAAAGCCATTCCACCATAAAGGTGGTGGAGAGTGTGTGTAAATTATGAACCCACATCTCAAGTATTTATAGGCTTCTCATTAACTAACCCTGGTTAAGTCTTGAAATGGCGCCACTTGAATTTGCGCCACCTTTATCCACTGAACTTGCGCCTACTGTGGTTAGTAGACATGAAGTTGCGCTAGAAAAGGAACTTGCGCCAAGATATATATACATATGTATATATCACAAAGTTGCGCCACCACATAGTCTCCAGTGTGACACCATGACTTAGAGAAATTCTAAGCGAGGACAAACTTGCGCCTCACAGTGTGTACAAGTTTCTTGTTCTCTCTCATCAAACTTGCGCCAAACATAATTCTTTGTAGTACTGTTGTCACTCCTGGTTAGAGAGTTAACCAACTTGCGCTTGTATGCACCACTCTTCTCTCTCCTAAACACAAAGTTGCGCTAGAAGTGTTGTTCCCTGTGCTTCACCCTTCTTTCTCTTCAAACTTGCGCCAACTGTGCTACCAGTGTATCACCATGACTTAGAAAAAATCTAAGTAATGGTGAACTTGCGCCATACAGTGTATAGAGGGTGCATGACTTAGTTTAAAACAAACTAAGTGTGAAGTTGCGCTTGATACAGTGGAGAACTCCACTGTTATCTCTCCTCCCTGCACATGCAAACCCTAGGGTGCCGTTGACACCTGACATCATCACATGCATGCATAATATATATAATATAATATATTATGTTGTTATTATATTAATAAATAAAAGTATATATAAATATATACACACATATATATATTATTTTTATGAACATATAATAATATATGTACATATATTTAAATATATTCTCATATATTTAAATATATATAATATATAATTATATGTAAATACAAATGTAAATATATATATAAATATATATAGAAATATATATAGTTATTTATATATATAAATATAAATATAAACATAAATATATATAAAAAAAGTATATATAAATATATACATATATATAATATTTATATAAACATATAGTAATAAATATATACACATATATTTAAATATATTCTCATATATTTAAATATATATAATATACATATAACTATGTGTAAATATAAATATATATATAAAGATATATATAACTCTCTCTAAATATAGATATATTTATGCACATAATATAATATATATATACACTTAAATATATAAATGTGTATGTAAAATATAAATACATATATTATATACATATATATTTATTTAAATATATATACATATAAATATACATATACATATGTTTAAAAACATATATACATATATACTATATATATTATATTTAATTAAATATACATATATACATATATAATTATATTTGTACATATACAAATATATAAGTGCACACATATAAAAGATAGGTCACTTTGGCATAGCTTGCAGAGGCTAGGCATTTGGCTTGGCTTGGCTTGGCTTTGGAACAAATGACTTGTTTTGACTTGATCAATTCTTCGATTCATAAATACTTTGGAAAACTCCGTATGTGTTGACGCCTAGTGCACTGGTCTGGTTCACAAGCGACTAACACTGAAGTCAAACATTGTACCTTCTTTGTCAGCAAACATTGATCAGTCGGTTCAGGGTTAGTTTATGCTTCAATTGTTGATTGTAAATAACCAACCAATATATATAGAAATATCTTGCTTCAGGGGTTGCACTGAAATCTTTCGAGTACTTGGACAACATCTTCATTGCTTCCACAATCTTGAATACTTCAATCTTTATTCTTCACTGAGGCATGAACATATTAATGAACTTCTTCCAGTGAACTTATTCCTTCAAGAATGTAGATGGCTTCTTCAACCTTTGTCTTCGTATCTTCCGATTCCGGTGCAGGCGTAGTGTTATTTACTTGTCCTGTTCTATTGTTGAGTTATCATCCCTATGTAACAGATAGGGTTGTCTTTACATTTAGACTTACAATCTCCCCCTATTTGTTTGTTAATCATAACAAGCAAATCCTCTGGAGGATAACTCAACTAACACTAGAAAAAGTAAAGTCCTGGACTAGTAAATAATGCTACAAAGTTTCTGGATCATATAGTACATTTCCAGATTTCATGAATAGAAATAACAAATGTGCATATCACCTTTATTTCTCTGGTTCTTGCTTTCCTGCCAGATAATCCTCATAGTCTGTCTTGAAGAGAATTCAAAACATTCCATTATGCAAAGAATAATCAGCAGCTTCATTGAATTCTCCAGTGGTAATGAATAAGTTCCTGTCTACCACTTACTGAAGAATAGATGTATCACTTTATACTTCTCCTCCCGTTACCTTGATCAGGTTCCCCTTAGTTATAAGTAGTTATCTTCCCTTTAGATGAAAGATCAATGCTCCTCCTTAGTTGAAAGAAGAATCTCCCCTCAGTAGTATACCGCTAAAGAGTAGTTTACTCCCCCTTAGTTGTACACAGCAGAAGAAAGCTAACTTACTTTTTCTTCCCTTTTTCATATATTCTCCCCCTAAATATATTCTCCCCCTTAGTTGTGGAATCCTCCGAGGATATGTGATATCAAATATGGTCAAGGAACGAGTACAATACTTCCTGTACCAAAAGATAATCTCCCCATAGAGAACTAAACAACGCTAAAGCTGGGGTCGAAGAAAGAGTTCAGAAGAAGGGTTTACTTTGATTGGGTTGGTCCCTATGCTGAAAGAATAGGTTCCAAATGGAAAAGTAATGAGGAAAACTAACATTCTAGTAACAACATCCACTTTGTCTTTAGGTATAAATTTGGTAATTAGTAGGTGTCTCACTAAAATGTTCTGCAGGTGTATCACTCAACACTCAATTTTCTCTCGGTTTTTGGGTAAGGGTGTCACTCACGAGTTCTGTAAGTGTATCCCTCCACACAAATACTGAGCTTCCAGAATGCTGAGTACCTGCAAGAAAATCACCTTAGCCACCCTTAAAGGGGGTCACCGGTGGTGCAATGGGAGTTCGTAATTCCCAGTCCCTGTAGACTCATCAGATAAATCCGAATCATGGTCCACAAGTTGCCAACCACTAAGTGGCTTATCCAATTAAGGATCCAGAGTTTTTGCTCTGGGAGGTTAGACAAAGGCTTAATTATGGCAAAGGCCCAAGTCCTCCTCAATGTCTGTGAAGACACTTGATTCAAGAGAATTATCAACCATAAGTTCACAACGTGAAATGGAATGAACCGTAGTTGCTTCCGTCAATTCTTTCAACAACTTGTGAGCTTTCAATACCAATTATTATTATATGTACCTCACAAGTGTTTCACTCTTCTCAATATCCTATGTGTTTGCACTCACTCATGCTCACATATTTTTCATTCTGATATCTCACTGGTTCTTCTCAGAATCTCACCAAGTGTTTAACTCTCAATGTTTGGCTCACAGTGTTTCTCTCAGCACTCAAAGTATGGTCTTCTGTACCTGCATGAGAAAATCACCATAGCCCCTTCAAGAGAGGTCACTGGCGGTGCAATGGGGTTTCGTAAATCCCCGATCCTCAACTGACTCATCAATAAATTGACTCATAGTCAGAGAGTTGCCGATCTCCTATAAATAGGAAATCCATTCCGATTGGATCCAGATCTGTTCTTATCTGGGGAGGGAGACGAGAATCCTGAAGATGTGGCAATTGAGATCCTCGTTTCCTCCTTACACCTGTAAAGGTATCAACCATCTTATCTACCGTAAAATGGTAAATGAAGAAGTTGCTTCTGGAACAAAACCTTTAACTTTACTGTGCACTCTCTTGTATTGTGTCCATAAGATTTTTGTTTAGGCTCTTCATCAGAGTGATTACTGATAATGTGCTTGACTCAATACAAGATGCTCTGGCTGACGAGCGAATTTCAATGGACTCATCCTGTTGAGAGAATGATTCCAGAGACTGTTTTATTGCCTTTTCAGCTCTATATTCTTTTGAGAGAATACAGATGAGCAACAGTTACCTCAAGTTTGAAACACCTTTTCTCCTTGAGAGGTAGAGCTGTGGGTACACTATCCCTCACATCCTTATTTGCTGCAACGAGTACAGTTTCTCCCTCATTGACCTTTAGTCTAATAAGTTCCTTATCACTCCAGGGGGAAAGTTGGGATGTGTTCGGAATTTGGTTTTATA
Source organism: Daucus carota subsp. sativus (assembly GCF_001625215.2). Taxonomy (NCBI): domain Eukaryota; kingdom Viridiplantae; phylum Streptophyta; class Magnoliopsida; order Apiales; family Apiaceae; genus Daucus; species Daucus carota. Next base: position 3,108,320 of record NC_030384.2, on the reverse strand, counting down.
GTCTGGGATAAAGATTGTTGGTTTTCAACCTTATGACTATCTAGGAAAGCCAAGAGGCTGATTAAGTTCCGAAGAACAGAAAGAGATATAAATGCATTTTAGAAAATCTATGATTTTGAATGAAAGCAATTGCATTTAATCTTTTGAAGAAAAATGAATCAGTTGTGACTGTAAAATGATTTGCATAAAGAATGACAATCACAACCGATGAAAGAATCGAAGTTTTCCTTTAAAAACTAGTTTGAGTAAGAGAGTCTGAATGTATGCATAAAAAGTTTGAACGAACTTGTCTTTGAAAAAGACACAGACTCCTGTTCCTCACTACAATTTAAAAAGGGAACAATAAAATTTATGCGCTACAGTGTATAAAGCACTCGCCACACTAATTAGTGAAAAGGCCTCATACTAGCACATCGTCAAAACAGACACTGCAAGTGACAAAGATCACCAAGTACACAAATACAAGATAATCAATGTCTCGTCCTATGACGCTACATGTATAGATAGAAAATATTCTAAGAAATATTTATGAAATAGGGTAGTGGATACAAATTGTTGAAATCAATTGATAAGAAAATTTCTTTGAAGAAACTCACCACTCCAGAACATAAATATGAGACAGAATAAAGATTATGTTGTCTCCCTTGTACTCAGAATATTAAATACCTAAAATATATTAGCACCAGTGATTTTAAGAAATATGCAACAATATTTCACCAGTGCCAATACATCACAATCAATTCACAAATAAAACATCAATAAAGCATCAAGAAAAGATACCAATCAAATATTTCAAAGATGAATTAATCATGCTTCTATTATTCTATCAAAGTCAATCATGAAACAAATAAGCATATAATTGTCATGGATCACAATCTAACTAAAATAAAATAATAATTACCTATGCAATATCATATAATTATCAGATCAGCATATAACAACTAAAATCATGACAATCATACAAAGATATTCGCAAGCCCGAGGGATAGTTGAAGAAAAGTTCACAAGTCCTATACATGTAAACATTAAGTACAAGTAAACTCATACAACTCCTCGCAGAAAAATATTAACAATTAATATTAGTGATCTATATATAAGCATGCAAAATATCACTAACACTAAAAGTATCACAACTATATGCCGTTAGACATGAAATAAAATATCAATTAATAAATCATCAAATATCTAACGCAAATAGTTATGCTTCAAATATATACACTAATATAAATGGATTTAGCCTAGAGAGAATCTAAGTAACTCCACAAATACTAGTATATCATGACTAAATTCTAACTAGATTCTAACTACATACCAATTACTGATACAAGTCACAAGTCTAGAAACAAATAAGTCATGCTTCAGATTTTATACCTATAAAAAATGAATTCAACCTAGAAAATAATCATAAGTATGTTCACAAATACAGATATATCACGACCAGATTATGAAAAAGTTCTCTACTAAATTCCAATTGTTAAAGAGGTATAGACCAAGAGAAAATAACATAATTAGGTCATGCTTCATGTCATCCCTAATAATTTAAATCATGAACAAATAAGTCACTTAATTGTCATGCAACACAATTTAAATAATTTGAAATAACAAACGCTCATGCTAAAACATATAATCACCATCTAAGCATGCAAAGCAATAAACATGGCAATCACATAGAATAGCAAAAAGCACGAGGTACTGGATTTTAAATAAATTCACAAGTCCTATGTATAGACAATTTAATACTCATGAATTCATTTAAGAAATACGATAGACATGCTCATGAAAGAAGTAATACCTTAAAGAATATATAGTATGTGATCTACTTGCAGTTAAGTAAAGTGATAAGTTGAATACCTCTGAGACTTGACATTTCAGTTGATGTACCTTTCTTGTACTGATCAAGTCCAATGGTTGTTGGCATAAGTCTTGGCAGGTCTAGAATCTTCCAAAATGCGCATATTCAAAAGATCTTTGACTTCCTTTTATTGCCATCATTCTTTAGGCTAGGTAGTAGACCATAAAGAATTGCAACTTTCCAACAAACTCATCATATCACTAATCTGCATTCACTTAGCAATTATCTTGCACAAGTGACGTTAGTCCACATATAATATAATCATGGTATTACAGCACAGATAGTTGTATTGTGTGTGCCTTGTATCATGAGAGGTAATAATTTGGATACCAAATATGACTCTAGCAAACAGATATTAAGATAATATGCTAGTAAGAAGTCATACCATGTCTGTGACGATCATCAGGTGTTGGATAGCAACTCATAGAGAGCTGGTGAAGAAATAGGTATACAAATTCCGTTGGATCTGCAACTGCAAAGTCCTTGAAATATTGTATGAATCTTCATCTTCTAGCTCACTGTAATATCCTGAACCCGAGTCTCGTCAATGGTGCTTTAGTTCAATAATGAAGATCGTTGAGTCCCTAAGATGTAGAGTCCTGGACTTGAAGATTCTGTTTCCATCATCTTCATAACCTTCTCCTTTGTAATAACTCTAAGCAACCAAATTGGCTTGTCCCTCGTAACACAGCCAAAAACATCCAGTTGAAATCCCTTGAAGATTCTTCTTTGGTTCAGCTGATTCCAAATAGATTTAGCATTGGTACAATTCACTGTGTAATTGTATATCCCTGAATCACTGAGTTAGATTGAAATCCCTTGAAGATTCTTCTGCAAAAACTTCTCTTTTCCTACTACTAGTGGTGCCATTCAAAGTTGACATTCCGAGCCCTGGAAAGATGCTTCATTGCAGATGTAGCAAATTCCCATCCTGATCTGGTGATCTGATAATCAAGTCGGAGTAATTACTCAGATCAAGGCCTGAAGTACCTTCTTCAAAATCCACTGTTAGTAGTACCAAATTAGTCTTCAATGGAATCTTCTTCGAATCACAATCATCTTTGTCGAACATAGAAAACTGCTTCTAATAATCCTTTGAGTAATCAATTGGATTGGGTCATCAATGTACTTCCATTACCGGTTCTGAGAATCTGGTATTTGAAAGCCTGGTATTTGACTTGTAATCTGTCAGCCTCATCTGTCTCAACTAAATGTCAATCTGATTTGTCTTGGAGTAGAATAATTAAAAAGGTTACGGGACACTTGATTACTTAAACTAAGTTTAAATTATAAAGAAAATAAATTTAGAAATAAGTTTTAAAAAATGAAAGAAAATAAAATATAAAATAAACTTAGTTAAATCTATAAAGTAAATTTAATTATATTTAAAAAATAAATTCAAATAAATTCATAATAAACTGAAAAGTTTAGAATAAATTTATTTCAAATTCATTTAGTAAATATATTAAAATTTATTGTATAAATTTAATTTTTGAAAATATTCAAGTGTCTCGTCTCCAATTAAATCATAGCTTCCAGAACAAACTAAATTGAACCCTTGAACTTGAACTTATATCCATAATCAGTTAAATCCTCTTAAATTTATATTTTATATTTTAACTTAAATTTAAATCACAAACTATAAAAATTTAAATAATAAATTTATAAAATTTATGATAAACTTAATAAAGTCTAAGAGTAAACTTTACAAGTCTAAAATAAATTTATTCAAATTTATTAAATGAATTTAGTAAAGTTTATAAAGTAAATTTAATTAAGTTTATAAGATAAATTTAATTAATTCATAATAAACTCAATTAATAAGTTTAAAATAAATTAAATCAAATTTATAAAATAAACTTATTAAAATTTAAAATATAAATTTATAAGTCCCAGTCCAAAGTTCAGTATCCGACAGATAATCCTTGCTTAGGCCTACGGACAAATTCAACAACACAAACCGGAAGAACATTTCCCCTAATCAAATATCAAAAGCTAGGTTCTTGATTTTCCGTACGATAAGGATCCTGATTTGTATATCAATCAACCTGCTCTGATGCCAATTGTTAGGTCCAAAGTATCGTAGAAGGGGGGTTGAATACGATACTCACTACAATTTAAAATTCTTTCGAATCTTGCGGATAAACAAATTGCAGTTCTGTAATGGGTTTCGTGTTCCGGATAATTATTAGGTCGGTTTCTGAGGATATGAAAATATTAAACCAACACACAATATTTTCCAAGGTATATCTGTATATTGATAAATACCTCGAAGGGTGCTATAAATCCAAACCCAGAGGTTGGCTACAATGGCTACTACTACTTACACTCACAAACCCTAGCTTCTGAATATATATATAATACAAAACTAAGCTAGAGTTTATTTGTGTGTAGTAGTGTGCAAGGCACAAAGCCATTCCACCATAAAGGTGGTGGAGAGTGTGTGTAAATTATGAACCCACATCTCAAGTATTTATAGGCTTCTCATTAACTAACCCTGGTTAAGTCTTGAAATGGCGCCACTTGAATTTGCGCCACCTTTATCCACTGAACTTGCGCCTACTGTGGTTAGTAGACATGAAGTTGCGCTAGAAAAGGAACTTGCGCCAAGATATATATACATATGTATATATCACAAAGTTGCGCCACCACATAGTCTCCAGTGTGACACCATGACTTAGAGAAATTCTAAGCGAGGACAAACTTGCGCCTCAAAGTGTGTACAAGTTTCTTGTTCTCTCTCATCAAACTTGCGCCAAACATAATTCTTTGTAGTACTGTTGTCACTCCTGGTTAGAGAGTTAACCAACTTGCGCTTGTATGCACCACTCTTCTCTCTCCTAAACACAAAGTTGCGCTAGAAGTGTTGTTCCCTGTGCTTCACCCTTCTCTCTCTTCAAACTTGCGCCAACTGTGCTACCAGTGTATCACCATGACTTAGAAAAAATCTAAGTAATGGTGAACTTGCGCCATACAGTGTATAGAGGGTGCATGACTTAGTTTAAAACAAACTAAGTGTGAAGTTGCGCTTGATACAGTGGAGAACTCCACTGTTATCTCTCCTCCCTGCACATGCAAACCCTAGGGTGCCCTTGACACCTGACATCATCACATGCATGCATAATATATATAATATAATATATTATGTTGTTATTATATTAATAAATAAAAGTATATATAAATATATACACACATATATATATTATTTTTATGAACATATAATAATATATGTACATATATTTAAATATATTCTCATATATTTAAATATATATAATATATAATTATATGTAAATACAAATGTAAATATATATATAAATATATATAGAAATATATATAGTTATTTATATATATAAATATAAATATAAACATAAATATATATAAAAAAAGTATATATAAATATATACATATATATAATATTTATATAAACATATAGTAATAAATATATACACATATATTTAAATATATTCTCATATATTTAAATATATATAATATACATATAACTATGTGTAAATATAAATATAAATATATATATAAAGATATATATAACTCTCTCTAAATATAGATATATTTATGCACATAATATAATATATATATACACTTAAATATATAAATGTGTATGTAAAATATAAATACATATATTATATACATATATATTTATTTAAATATATATACATATAAATATACATATACATATGTTTAAAAACATATATACATATATACTATATATATTATATTTAATTAAATATACATATATACATATATAATTATATTTGTACATATACAAATATATAAGTGCACACATATAAAAGATAGGTCACTTTGGCATAGCTTGCAGAGGCTAGGCATTTGGCTTGGCTTGGCTTGGCTTTGGAACAAATGACTTGTTTTGACTTGATCAATTCTTCGATTCATAAATACTTTGGAAAACTCCGTATGTGTTGACGCCTAGTGCACTGGTCTGGTTCACAAGCGACTAACACTGAAGTCAAACATTGTACCTTCTTTGTCAGCAAACATTGATCAGTCGGTTCAGGGTTAGTTTATGCTTCAATTGTTGATTGTAAATAACCAACCAAGATATATAGAAATATCTTGCTTCAGGGGTTGCACTGAAATCTTTCGAGTACTTGGACAACATCTTCATTGCTTCCACAATCTTGAATACTTCGATCTTTATTCTTCACTGAGGCATGAACATATTAATGAACTTCTTCCAGTGAACTTATTCCTTCAAGAATGTAGATGGCTTCTTCAACCTTTGTCTTCGTATCTTCCGATTCCGGTGCAGGCGTAGTGTTATTTACTTGTCCTGTTCTATTGTTGAGTTATCATCCCTATGTAACAGATAGGGTTGTCTTTACATTTAGACTTACAGATCTCAACCATTGCACGGTTAAATAAACCACTAGAATAAAGTGAATAATTGGTGTGTGAAGTCTTGTGGTGTTCGTAACGCATTTACACTGCGAAGCGCTCTGACCTTAGACCGAGCAATTAATCACCAATAGAAAAAAAAATATATAGGTAATATAATAGAAGGGTGTGGATATTCTTTGGGACCTTGGCTTTTAGTTGGACTTGAGTGACGGGGTGTTAGTTTTAAACTTTTACGATTCTTGATTGGGATTCTGTGGGAGTAGTAGTTTTTGTCTTGTCTCAATAAAAGAGCATGCTTGCACACACTGGCACTCCACACTTGTAAATAGGAGAGTAATTGACTTGGTAGCGAGAGAGATGAAACTCGAGAACATTAGCACAATCTGAGGTATTATGATTGGCACGGCAATTACTTCATAGTTCACTCATCCATCACGTAGTTGCATTCATGCATTGCATTGTATTATTGTATAGTGTCGTTGACGCTTGAGGACAAGCATCAGTTTAAGTTTGGGGGTGTGATAAGTGGTATTTATACGCACTTATAGGCCTTCATTTCCACTTAAATTGGTTGGTTGTACTTAAGTGTTTAGTGTCTTTTGATGTGTTTTTATTGTTTTTCTGTGCAGGTCACGAGTTGAGGTGATGAAGTGATTTTCTATCATTTTAGGTTGGTTTTGGTGCATTATTTGCAAGAATAGAGAATTGTGGATTCATCGCGACTTGGGATTTTGTGGGTATATCTTCTACAAACCCTCACGAGAGCACACTCGTCCACTAGAGCTATCTAGGGGTTTAAAGGGCTTGTTGCATATGCTAAATGCAACCGTGATCACCTACGGAAGTGGTACTAGAGCGAGGAAGGACATGCACGCGAGAACGAGCGAGAAACGAAGAAACAGGGCCACCATGACAGACAGTAGCGCGCCCGCGCTACTTGTTAGCGCGCCCGCGCTACCTTCTGCTGTCACTAGCGCGCCTGCGCTAGTTTAGCGCGGCCGCGCCCAGCAGAAGTGCCCCGGGCCGATTTTTGGAGCTTTTCTGACGGATTTTCGCAGCGGTCGAGGCCCAGTTGACTTGGTCAATGTAATTTAATTTCTCGTGTGTAAAACCCTAGCCTCGGAGAAGTAGTTTGTAATAGAGAACAATATCGTAATTTAGTTTAATCATTCAAAGCATATTATCGGTTTTGTAGTAGATCGTTCTTCGCGAGGAAGTGACAGTTTCGAGCGAGATCGTGAACATCAAATCTGTAACGTGTGATCTTTATTATTAATTCAAGTATTTTTATTCCGTTTAATTCTTGTCTGTTATTTATCATGTTTTCATTAGAACCCATGATGTCGATTAGTTCGATTATGAACTAACCGCCTTCATGGGATTCTAATGGACTTATCGATGTAGTCTAGCGGAGAATATTACTTGTTTGATTGTGTGACGTACATTGATATCTTTGCATGAGCCGTGCTTATTCTTCTTAGAAGCGTAGCTAACTTCTAAGTTGTTTGTTAATTCTTTCTGAAGCGAGAGTGGATGATTGAATTTAGAACTTTGCCATGTAAACATAGGATTATGTGAATGAAACATAATTTGTGGTAGACTTGAACTATTTTTATCACCCTGTGTAATCACGATAGACGACTTGTTATTAAACCTCGCTGCTTACACTACCGCTATAGAGATATAGGGTCTGAGCTTTGTTGGTGTCCATGAGATTTCTATCTTAATTGTGGATTTCGATTGGTATGATATGTGTGCAACGAGAGTTGGCATGTATTACTTTCGTGTTGTCTGATTAGGATCAACAGTCGCATGTTAATCAGTAATTTCAATTCTAGATGAATTCGATAATGAAGTTAGAATCCCATGTGTTTTCCTATTCTGAATTTGATTAGTAAATTTAATTATTAGTATAAAAGAAACCATCCTTGTTAATTGTCTTGGCAGTGAAAATTGATCATACATTGTTGCATAGGTGCGTATTCTTAATTCACCAGTCTCTGTGGGAACGAACAAATATATTACTTATGATCACGTGCGCTTGCGTGTAGATTTTTGCGAACAAGTTGTATTGTGGAGGGGATTGGTGTTGAGATTGGTGAGGAGAATTGTATGAAGATTGGTGAGGTGATTGTTGTGGTGAATTGTAAGGAGGGTTGTAGGGAGAGTAATGTGAGGATTGGCTGGATGACTGATAGTCTTGAAGTAGTTGAAGTGGTTGATAGTTTTGAGGAGGTGATTGTTGTTGCTGTTGTTCTTGTTGTTGAGCTTGTTGTTGTTGTTGTGGTTGATATTGTTGCTGTTGTAGTGGCTCTGGAACTTGTACTGGCTGAAAAGGAACACTGAATTGCTCGAGCATGAATGGAGTCACCACCAGTGGTACATTATCATGCTTTTTCTTGTTGACCAGCCTAGTTTGGATCTTGGCACAAGTCCTCTGAATAGGAACAACAGGAGAATCGACGTACATGTGCCTATCATCAGCATTCATCTTATCATTCATAAACAACATCAGGAATCTGGGGTAGAAGCATTCAACTTTCTCATTCCTCTGAATTGATCTCTGTGTAACAGACCCCATCTTTCTGATAATCTCCCTCAGCAATATCTTCCCAAAATTGATTCGACGGTTATAAGCTATGCTGAATCCAAAGATTTGCAGCATTGAAGATATATTCCCAAAGTTCTTTCGATTAGTGGGAGCAAACACCTTGGCAAGGGTGTCAAAGAACACATCCCATTCAGCTTTCAGATTTCCCTTTGACATCTTCGGGAGAAAAATCTGACCTTGATAGTGAATATCCTGAAAGAACTGTCTCAATTCATCCTCTGAGGGATCTGGCTCAAAATTGTCCCTTGGAAGTCCTAAGATCCGGTTCACATCATCGACAGTGATTACAATACGTTTCCTATTAGGCAGATCCCCTATGATCTTGTAATTCTCCAGAGTTGTAGAATTGACAGCATTTGAGTAGAAGTCAAAAAGAGGTTGCAGCTTAATTGGAATATCTGCAGTCAGTGCCGTACTGACTAAACTCTGTCTCGAAAGAAATCTGACCCAAGTCCGGAATCTATCAGAGCAATCATCAGGGTTGAGGCTGGCACAGTAGTTAGTTTCAGCAATCACAAACTCTCCGGCCATTTTTAATAATTAAAAATTGAATTAAGCGAGAATTTTTTTCAAATAAAAAGTGAATTCTCAAATGTCTCGCGAATTTCAACTAATAATTAAAACTTGATTAATTAATTAATAATTCGAAATATTTGGATAATATCGAATTAAAAGTTAATTAACTTAAATGGCACTAAACAATTAATCCAACTCAGCCAAACACGCCCTTAAGTCAAAAAGCCCCAATTTACACTAACTCCAAACCAAACGCAGCCTTAAATCAAAACTCCAAGAACCCTAACTTCAAATTGGCTTAAAATCGACTCGAAGAACACACAAGCAATACAGATAAACTGAATCCCAGGCAAGTCTCAGATCAAACTAAGTCGAAAAGTTTTGAAAACAGTCAACAAAAACCGACGAGAATCCGACCAAAATCCGGCAGAGGTTCGGCTGAAATCGATCGATTTTAAGTAACAAAGCAAGCTTAGAGGCTTGAAATACAAGAATCCAGCAAGTTTTCGGTTTAAAACTTGAAAACCCAGTTCGAATGCGTGAAGATATGTATGTGATCGTGTGTGTATATGCTCAGTGTAGAAGATGAAGGCAACGGGCAAGACAAACGAGATTGTCTTGCTCGAATTGTCTTGAGACAATTATATACAAACATCAAGACAAACGCTAATTAAGTCTCGGTAAGACAATGTAAGATTGTCTTGCCGAGATTTATCTAAGCAGACAAGTCACGTGTCTGTAAGACAATTAATTGTCTTACAGATACAAAAAGGCGAATAAAGGGATAGGCTCGGTAAGACAAAATAATTGTCTTGCCGAGTTTTTGTTTGATTTAATAGAAATAAACTGAGAAACCGGTTCAGCAAGACAATTTGAGATTGTCTTGCCGAGCCAATCAGTAGACAATGTAATTGTCTAGCAGAAAAATAAAAATAAAAATACTAATTTGATTTTTGATTAATTTGAAAGATAAAACTTTTTGCAACTAAAATCAAAAATCTATAATAATAAAAAAAATAATACTATAAATCACACAAATATTTTGTAAATTTCAACTTTAATTAAATATAAATACTTATGATTTTAACTTTAATTCAAAAAGATGAATTAACTTAAAATCAAATATTTATGCTTAATTAATTTTGAAAAATACAAAATAATTACAAATAATTATCTAAATGCTTAGGGAATATTACAGGGGAGTGTATGAGCACTTAGAAAATTACAGACTAATATACAAACATGCATAATTACTCAGAATATTATCAGATAACATACAGAAAATCATATAAAATCTAATAATATAGATATAATTATACAGAAAATTCACAAAAAATATACAAACACATATAATGCATATGAAGAATATATACAAGAGAACTATGTCATATTTAACATCCCTAATTCACAAACCAGCTTAGAGAAAGTGGATTCATCCAGTGGTTTAGTGAAGATGTCAGCAATTTGCTCAGTCGTGGGTACAAAATGTAACACCACTGTACCATTCATGACATGTTCTCGTATGAAATGATACCTGATATCAATGTGCTTGGTTCTTGAATGTTGAACCGGATTGTTGGAAATGGCTATGGCACTTGTATTATCACAAAATATAGGAATTTTGTTTACTATAACACCATAATCATTCAGTTGGTTCTTGATCCACAAGATCTGAGCACAGCAGCTTCCAGCAGCTATATACTCAGCTTCAGCAGTAGAAGTAGACACGGAGTGCTGCTTCTTGCTATACCAGGAAACCAACCGACGTCCTAGAAATTGACAGCTTCCAGACGTACTCTTCCTATCAATCCTGCATCCTGCATAATCAGAATCTGTATAGCCGGTTAAGTCAAAACCAGTATTCTTAGGGTACCAAATACCTAATCCAGGTGTACCCTTAAGATATCTAAAGATTCTTTTGACGGCTATAAGATGTGATTCTTTAGGATCAGCTTGGAACCTAGCACACAGACATGTTGCAAACATGATATCTGGTCTACTTGCAGTAAGATAAAGTAAAGAGCCAATCATACCTCGATAGCTTGTGATATCAACTTTCTTACCAGATTTATCCTGGTCAAGCTTTGTGGCAGTGGCCATGGGTGTCTTTGCCGGTGAAGAGTCTTCTAGATTGAACTTTCGAAGAAGATCTCTGACATACTTGGATTGGCAAATGAATATTCCATCTTCCTTTTGGATTACTTGAAGACCAAGGAAGTAGGACAGCTCACCCATCATACTCATCTCATAGTTACTCTGCATCAACTTAGCAAATCTCTTGCACAAGTTATCGTTAGTAGAACCAAATATAATATCATCAACATATATTTGTACAAATATCATATCCTTATCATGCAATTTGTAAAAGAGAGTTTTGTCTATGACACCTCTAGTAAAATTGTTTTCAATTAAAAACTCAGAGAGAGTGTCATACCATGTCCTTGGTGACTGCTTGAGTCCATAGACAACTTTGAATAGGAAGTATACAAAATCAGCAAACTCTGGATTTTCAAAGCCAGGGGGCTGTTCCAGATATACTTCTTCTTCTAGCTTTCCATTCAGAAATGCACTTTTCACATCCATTTGATATACCTTGAAGTTGGAGTGTGCAGCAAATGCAAGAAATATTCTGATGGCTTCAAGACGAGCAACTGGAGCATAGGTTTCATCGTAGTCAATTCCTTCTTCCTGAGAATAACCTTTTGCAACCAGTCTGGCTTTGTTTCTTACAACAATGCCATCACCATCTAACTTGTTATGGAAGACCCATCTAGATCCAATTGTAGACTTTCCTTTTGGTCTTGGAACCAGGGCCCAGACTTCTTGTCTCTCAAATTGATTGAGTTCTTCTTGCATGGCAAGAACCCAATCAGGATCAGCAAGTGCTTCATCTATTTTCTTTGGTTCTAATTGTGAAAGAAAACCAGAGAATAGACATTCATTTGTCGTAGCACTTCTAGTCCTTACACCAACATCAGGATCACCAATAATCAGATCAAAGGGATGATCTCTGCTCCAAATCCTTTCCCTTGGAAGTTGTGTCCTTGATGATTCAGCAGTATTATCATTAGGCTGATGTGTATGACTAGTTGATCCACTAGCTCCCCCTGAGTTGTTGCCAGGTTGACTTGATGATCCACCACTGGCATCAGTGGAATCTCCAGCATTATTGCCATTTCCTCCACCATTACCTGGATCATTATCATTGTTGTCATGTCCTGTTGCAACCTTAGGTGGTATATCATCATCTGAATCAGAGTCTGGATAGTTGTAAAACTTCAGAGACTCAGATGGATCAGCAGATTGTAGACTTGGAAGTTTAGTGTCATCAAATGTAACATTGACACTAACTTTCACTGACAGAGTATCAATTACAAAAACTCTATAAGCATTATTAGTATAACCAACAAAAATTGCTTCAGATGCCTTTGGCTCAAACTTGTTCAAGTTCTCTTCACCATCCTTGAGAACATAACACTTGGCTCCAAAGACATGAAGATGTTTGACATAAGGTTTCTTGTTGTTATACAGATGAAATGGAGTTTTCATATGATCCTTGTTGATCAAAGTTCTATTCTGGGTATAGCAGGCAGTAGACACAGCTTCAGCCCAAAAGTACAGAGGAAGCTTTGCTTCAGCAATCATAGTCCTTGCAGCTTCGATCAGTGTACGATTCTTTCTTTCGACGACTCCATTCTGCTGAGGAGTCCTTGGTGCTGAATACTGCCTTCTAATTCCCTTTTCAGAGTAAAAGTTGATTAGAGTTTGATTTTTGAACTCAGTTCCATTATCTGATCTTACAGCTTTTACAGGAACACCTTTTTCCAACTCAACCAACTTGATATGATCAATTACTGTCAGGGGAGTTTCATCCTTAGAAGCCAGGAAGTAAACCCAAGTAAATTTTGAGAAGTCATCCACAATAACTAGGGCATATCTTCCTCCATCAATGGATGCAACATTCACAGGGCCAAACAGATCCATATGCAACAAATGAAGTGGATCTGTAATGGTATTGATGGTTTTGCCTTTGTGAGATGCTCTCTTCGCTTTTCCTTTCTGACAAGCTTCATAAAGATCATCAGTTGAGAATTCCAGGGAAGGCAACCCTCTCACTAGATCTCTCTTGACTAGAGAGTTCATGGTTTTGAAGTTGAGGTGTGAGAGCTTCTTATGCCATAACCAACTATCTTCAGCAGACGCTTTGGCATAGAAACAGTGAACTTCGTTTCCTGGTCCTGAAGACAAATCAGCTACGAATATATTGCCTTTCCTTATGCCACATAGTGAAGGACGCTTATCCTTGATATGTTTAATGATACATATCTCCTTTTCAAAATGAACATAATAACCTTTGTCACAGAATTGACTGACACTCAGGAGATTATGTTGAAGTCCTTCAACTATTGCAATATCTTCTATGATGATCCTTCCAATTTTATACTTGCCATATCCCACAGTACTACCTTTGCTATTATCAGCAAAACTGACTGTAGGGCCAGCTCCTTCTCTTATGTCTTCCAGCAGGGATCTATTGCCAGTCATGTGCATTGACGCTCCACTGTCAAGCACCCAGGTAACACGAACAATTCCACTGGCACCCTGCAAAAGACAATTTGATTAAACATTCTTTGGGACCCACACTTGATTGGGTCCAGCAAACTTAAAGAACTGATTTCTATCAGGTGTAACAACAGAGCCTCTTGGACTGATACTTGGTTCAGACTTGACTGAACTTACTTCCTTAACAACAGCCTTATAAACCTTAGTTTTAGGCTTTGGAACATAAGTCTCCTTCCTAACACGAGTAGGACTAGCAGTCTTTGATCTAGCATGCTTGTTGTTTGTGTGTTGTCTAGGCGATGTGTTTTCATTTTTAGCATGCAAATTTTTAAAATAAGCAGACATCAAATTGAAAGCACAAGTCATACAATTATCAACACTACAATATTTATGACATGCATCAAAAGCAGGAACAACAGAAGTATCAGTCATAGTAGTAGGAACATCAATAGATTCTACTCTAACCTTGTTATCAGATTTAAAGTTCTCAGTAGAATGACACCTATTGTTCTTGTTCTTACTATTAACAAAATTATTGGGCTTGTTGAATTTAGTTCTCTCAGAGTTGACACCTAAACCAGCTTTAGGCAACCTAACATTGCCTTTCACTTTGATTGGTTTCAGTGATGTCAAGATCTCATCTCTCTTCTCATTACTCTCTTTCAATTTAAGGTCTTCCTGTTTGAGTTCATATCTAATGACAACAGGAGTCTCTAAAAGAGGTTCAGCTTCTGAGGTTTTAAACAAAGGTTTAAGGGAATCTTTCAAAACAAAAGGAATCCCTCTTTCCTCAGCACTCTTCTTAAAAGGAGTAATGTTACTAGCCTTACCTACGGATTTGTTATAGTCAAAGCCTATTCCAACGGTTCTCTTAATCTCTTGTTTATCATTAAGTTCTTTGACTATCAAGGAGGCATCCTTAAAGGCTTTACACTTAACTTTCTCTTCGTCTAGCTGAAGTCTTAACGCAATCTCACCTTTTTCTAGAACTTTGACTTTAGCACATTGTAATCCTAAATCCATAGTCAATTGTTCTATTTTAGGTTTTAATACTTTCATCTCATTCATCTTATAAGCATGAATTTCTAAGACTAAAGTATCAATTTTAAGATTGGCAGCTTTCATCTTTTTAATAGCATCATCTCTTTCAAGTCCTAATTGCATAAACAGTTTAGGGCATGTAGGATCTACCTGAAAGCTTCCAGCAGGAGGAGGTGAAGATGATCCAGTATTAGCCATGAAAGCAACATTCCCTAGCTGCTCCTCTTCATCACTATCTGTATCATCCCAGCTTTTCCCTTCTGCTAGATATGATTTGCTCTTGAAGCTTTGATTTCCAGAAGTACCATGATACTTTCTTACTAAGGCATCATACTTCTGCTTCAGCTCATCATACGAATCCTTTCTCTTTCCTTGAACCTTGGGCTGCTTGCACTCAGTTGCAAAGTGTCCAGGTTCATCACAATTGAAGCATTTGAACTTGCTTCTGTCCACCATCCCAGACTTGTATCCTCCTTTGCTTGTAGAAGATGAATAGCCTCCCTTCTGAAACTTACTAACAGTAGGTTTGTATTTATAGGAAGGGTTCTTCCGGAATCTCATGTTTCCAAACTTCTTGGCAAACAGTGATAGAGATTGATCTTCTAACTGTTCAAGCTCTTCCATTGTATAGAACTCTTCGTCACCACTGGAAGAAGCAGTTTGACCAATCTCAGGTACAACAAATTCCTGAGTGGTTTTAGAAGGAACAACAACATCCTTCTTCTTTTCTTCCAGTACCGGTGACTCAACAACTAGAGCTCTCGAATGGTTCTGTGTTTTACCCCAGCCATATCTCTGTTTACTCTGAACTTGCTCCAGTTCATAAGTTTTCAAAACTCCGTAGAGTCTTTCCAGAGAAATCTCATTCAGATCTCTGCTTTCCCTAATGGCAGTGATTCTGTGTTCCAGATGTTCGGGAAGGGTTAAGAGAAACTTCATGTTGACCTCTTTCTTGTCGTAGAATTTCCCATTCAGATTTAAATTATTTATCAAATTATTAAGTCTGATAAATACTTCTGAAATCCCTTCACCGGGATGGGAACCAAACTGTTCATACTGAGCCATCAGTATCTCTTTCTTGTTTTCCCTAACTTCCTCTGAGCCTTCATTGATAATCTCTAACGTATCACAGATTTGCTTGGCGTTCTTACAATTTACAACAGCATTGTACATCACTGGATCTAGAGATTCAACCAAAATTAGTTGAAGAGCATCATCTAAATTCATCTGTTCACTCTCTTCATCTGTGTACTCAGAAAGTTCTTTCGGAATGATCTGATGAGGTATTAACACACCATCCTCTTCGTGTGCTAATATGACATTCATCGGAGTAGTAACACCTTTGTCTAAAATCCCGATGTATTTTCTGTTCGCAGTGCGGAGGAATAGGAACATGTGCCTCTTCCATAGGCCAAAGTGTTCCTTGCTGAACGGTGGGATTTTAATGTTACTGATCTTTTGTGTACTCATTTTTAAGGATTTGAAGTGAATAGTGTTTGGATGAGATTTGGATTTTTGAAAGAAAAATATTTTAAATCAAAATTAATTTTTGGAATAAAATTAATTCGAATAAAAAATATTTGAACGTTACAGAGTGTGTATAGGATCTGATACGGAAAATGGTATCAACCGCTCTGATGCCAATTGTTAGGTCCAGATATGATTGTAGAAGGGGGGGGGGGGGTTGAATACAATCAGTACCAAATCGTCGCGGAAGTGAATCTGATTGAATATGATTTGTTAATCAGATTATAATTAATTAATATAACAATGTTTGAAGTCGTTATATAATTAAAATGGTTCAGTTTTAATGTCCACTAAAGTTCGTAGAATAAATTCGACAGGGTATATTCTAGATTTAGTGATTAAAACAACCGGGTTATCAAAGCACAGAAAACTGTGGATATAACGATCAAGCAAGTTACAAACAACTTGAAAGCTTTACAAATGCTTTGAATACAAAGTGAATGAACACTAAAAAATGAAGGATGCAATGCCATATTTATAGGCAAAGCATTTGTACTTGTAAGACAATTGAAAGACAAGACAATTGTGAGTAGCAAAGACAAAGTAGCAAGGGCAAGACAATCTCAGATTGCCTTGCAAGCACAAGACACAGCAGAAAGACAATTTTAAGGCTAGCAAGACAATTCAGAGCTCGGTCAGACAATCTCCATTCGGTCAGACAATCAAGGATTGTCTTGCTGATCTTCATTCGGTCAGACAATCTTTGATTGTCTTGACAGAATGCATTCGGCCAGACAATTTAAGATTGTCTTGCAAGCATCCAGTCGGTCAGACAATCTCATTGTCTTGGCAGAGCATACTCGGGCAGACAATCAAAGATTGTCTTGCTGAGAACCATTCGGTCAGACAATTGAGAATTGTCTTGTAAGCTTCAGTCAGTCAATCAGGATTGTCTTGCAGGCTTAGCTTCGGTAAGACAATTTGTATTGTCTTGGCAGTAGGAAAATTCGGTAAGACAATATCAGATTGTCTTGCTGAGCTTAGGTGGATGATTGAATGTAATTTGTAGATTATATTTAAATAGAAAATTATCCACTTAATTAATTTAATCATATAAATTCATAAATTAAATTAATTCGAGAGTGAATTAATTTAACAAATAAATTACATAATTAATTTAATTATCTGAGAAGTGAAATAATAATCTATTAAATATTTAATCACCCATTCATCAGCAGAATTGCTTCCCGTCTCTTTAAACATTAATAACTCCGTCTTGATCAGTCGACCGAACGAACCACCAACTCCGCTTGACTTCAAATATTTAATTTGAATAACTGATACACAGATGTACTGTCTGGTTCATCTGTATCTAGTTAAATCAAATATTCTTTGTCAAATAAACATTAAGAAATTGATTTGTTCGTCGAGTCTTCGTCTTGTAAGTACTTCTTCATTTAAATGGAATCTTCTGATAAAATAAAGTATAGAAACTTTATATCTTCTGAACTCCTGGACGTGCCACAAAAGATTATTTGTGCACTGAGGCTTGAACATATTAATGAACTTCTTTCAGTGGTGTGCAGCAGCATCCTGGAATTTATCTGACATATAATTCCCATAAATCATTTGACGTTCTTCGTACGGATTCCGTTGACTTGCTATTTACTGAGCTTTCTTATCTGAGTTGAGTTGTACCTCTTTAAATACAAATAGGCTGAACATATGCCTTTCAGATGCCTGTGTGTGTGCAGAGTGCTTAAGTTTGTCACTTCTCATCTTCTTTCTCCCATAAGCTTTGATTGGTGAAGAAGTGGTGTCCCTCCCCCTTTTTATCTGTGTCCCTGGTTGGGGACTATTTTCAATAGCAACATCCTTTTGGGAGGATGCTGCTAGGGATGTGCTTAATTCCATATTAACATCTACAGTCTTTTGGGAGACTGCAGAGTGGCTAGGCTGGTCAGCACTCACCTCTCCATCCTTATCCTTAGGGCTTCTTTTATGTTCACCCTTTCCCTCCCCCTCACAACCTCCAATCACACTCCCCTCAGGTTTGTTTTTCTTGGATTTTACAACAGATGCCTTTTGGGAGGCACCTGAGGTTGGTTTAGAAGATTTGGTTTTAGAAGGTTTTGCCACTTGTGTGGACTGTTGATGGGCCTCTTCAACAGCCCTGATGGCAAAAAGCAAAGAAGATGAGGGTTGAGAAAGAGTAGTGGGAAAGCCATGTACCTCCTTTTCTCTTCCAGGCTCCATGGTTGGTAGGTACACCACCTCCAAGGAGGGGTATAGATTCATCCTAAAGAGATCTTTAAAGACTCTCTTTTCCTGCACAAAACTGGGAAGCTTGGCTTCCTTGTTAGTGATAACCAGCTTTTTATTGAGATGATTAGCCAGCATCATGAGAAATCTAACATAATAAATATTCCTAGGTCTACCAGTTTTATCACCTAGTTTCTCCCCAATTTCTTGGATCATCAAACCACCAAAGTTGAAATATTCATTAGTCAAGTACATATAAAGCATTTGTAAAATCTGGGAAGTAAGAGCATTAAAATTACTAATTTTACCAGAGAATGCCTTAATAAATGCATCACACAAATAACTCCATTCTCTCCTAAGACCTCTTCTTTCTATTTTACCTAAGGCATCAGTTGGCAAAACATAATTCATGGCATTAAGTAAATTAACCAACTGAATATCACTAGGCAAAGATAAAACAATGTCTTCAGGAATCTTAAAGCATGCTTTCATAACATCAGCATTAACAGAATGAATATCATTATTAATAGAGAAGGTTAGAGTTTCATCCTCACTATTAAACTCTGCAAAGGTCCACATCTCCTCCACTATTTCATGGTAGATGGTAGGAGCTTCAAGCATAGCATGAGAGAGCTGGCTTGATTTGATGAAGTTCATCATCTTGTGGTATTCTTTCTCTTCTACCGCCCCAGTGTCAACAAATGACGCGAAGTTGTTCTTCTCATAGATGAAGTTTGTTGGTGAGGAGTATTTCTTCATGGGCGCCATTGCACTTACAGAAAAAGCTTGAAGAAAAATTAGAGCTTGTTTTTGCACAGAGAGAGAAGAGCAGAGGGTTTGTGAATTCGAAAGAGTGAGATGAAAAGAAATGAAAATAAATTAAAACACTTAAATACTTTCTCAGAAAGTTGTTGTGATTGGCTGAGAAATTACCGTTGAAAAGAAATTACTCTTATTTAAGTCTACAAAAATTACACACACGATTGTGTGTATAAAGTAGGAGAGGGACAAGAGAAACTTCAACGGCTCAGATCTGATAATGCTTTCAACGGATGAAATAAGCACCTCTTTAAACTTCCAATTCAACTGATGATGATCAGTTGAAATAATCTCAACTGCTGTCATCAGTTGAATGGAAAATAAGACAAGAGGATATTGTTTCAAACATCAGTTGAAACAATTTCATTAGTTCATCAGTTGAAGTATTACAGACTTTGTCCAGAATTATAATTAACTTAATTTTGATAAATTAAAATTAATCAAATTCTGGCTGCCAAAATACAGAAAAATTCACTCTAAATTAGGGGAAATTTAACATACCCAATTTACTTACCAACCTTGTGAATGTGGATTCATCAAGAGGTTTTGTGAAAATATCTGCAATTTGTTCTTCACTTGGAACAAAATGCATTTCAATGGTGCCAACCATCACATGTTCTCTTATGAAGTGATATTTGATGTCAATGTGCTTGGTTCTTGAGTGTTGAACTGGATTCTCAGTTATAGCAATAGCACTGGTGTTGTCACAAAATATTGGGATTTTTGAGAGATTTAAGCCATAATCAAGTAATTGATTTCTCATCCACAATAATTGTGCACAAAAGCTTCCAGCTGCAATGTACTCAGCCTCAGCTGTAGAGGTTGATACAGAATTTTGCTTTTTGCTAAACCAAGAAATCAATCTGTCACCAAGAAATTGACAGGTGCCTATTGTACTTTTTCTATCAATTTTGCATCCTGCAAAATCAGCATCTGAATATCCAATTAGATCAAATCCAGAGTCTTTAGGGTACCAAATACCAAGATTTGGTGTTCCCTTCAGATATCTGAATATCCTTTTTATAGCAATAAGATGAGATTCTTTAGGATTAGCTTGAAATCTAGCACAGAGGCATGTAGAGAACATAATATCTGGTCTACTAGCTGTCAGATATAGAAGAGAACCAACCATGCCTCTATAATTAGAGATGTCCACAGATTTCTCATTAGGACTTAACTCTAATTTGGTGGCTGTTGGCATGGGAGTCTTAGCTTCTTTGCAATCCATTAAATCAAACTTTTTAAGTAAATCATGGATGTACTTAGTTTGATTTATGAATATACCTTCCTTTACTTGTTTAACTTGTAAACCAAGAAAGTAGGTGAGTTCTCCCATCATGCTCATTTCATACTGACTTTTCATAAGATTAGCAAACTTCTTGCAAAGTTTCTCATCTGTAGAACCAAAAATTATGTCATCTACATAAATTTGAACCAGAATAAGAGCACCATTTACATTTCTATAAAATAGTGTTTTATCCACAGTTCCTCTAGAGAAATGATTATCTAACAAGAATTGAGATAGAGTGTCATACCATGCCCTTGGTGCTTGCTTTAGTCAATAAAGTGCTTTTAATAAAAGATAAACATACTCTGAAAATTCTGGATCTTCAAAACCAGGAGGCTGACTGACATATACCTCCTCTTCCAATTCACCATTAAGAAAAGCACTTTTGACATCCATTTGATACACTTTAAAGTTTGCATGAGCAGCATAAGCCAAGAAGATTCTTATTGCTTCCAGTCTTGCAACTGGTGCAAAGGTCTCATCAAAATCAATCCCTTCAGATTGAGAGTATCCTTTAGCAACAAGCCTTGCCTTGTTTCTGGTGACAACTCCATTCTCATCCACCTTGTTTCTGAATACCCACCTTGTTCCTACAATTGTTCTGTTTTTAGGTTTAGGTACCAGCTTCCATACATTGTTTCTCTCAAATTGATTTAATTCTTCTTGCATAGCAAGGACCCAATCAGCATCTTTGAGAGCATCTTCTATGACCTTAGGCTCATCCTGTGAAAGAAAAGCACTGTACAAACACTCATCTTGAGTTGCTCTTCTTCTTTGTACAGATGCATTTGCATCTCCAATAATTAGCTCAAAAGGATGATCCCTTGTCCATTTCCTTTGTGATGGAAGTGATTGCCTTGATGATGTGGCCTCATTGTTGAAGTTTAGATTTCCATGTTGGAAAGCTCCCCCTAAATTTGACATCTCATTATTACCAGACTGATTCTGAGACATTCTTTCAACTGATGATCCCTGAGGTGTTTCAACTGATCCTTCAAATGAGGTTTCAACTGAAGCTTCAGTTGAATTTCCAATAGCAGTTGATTCTTGTATAAGCGAATCATCAGTTGGAGCATTAATTTCAGGATTAATTCCAACATTTTGAATAGTGTCATCACAATCATCATCACTATCATATAGATCACCTTCACCTTCATTCTCAAATCTGAGATTATCATGAAATCCTTCATCTGTCAGACCTTGAATCTTTTTATCATCAAAAACCACATGAATTGATTCCATAACAATGTTGATTCTCAGATTGTATACTCTAAATGATTTTCCATTAGAATATCCAACAAATATAGCTTCATCTGCCTTGGCCTCAAATTTTCCAAGATTTTCACATTGATTTCTTAGAACATAACACTTGCATCCAAATACATGAAGAAAGCTAATTGATGGCTTCTTTCCTTTGAAGAGCTGAAAAGGAGTTTGATTGTGAGGCTTGGTAATTAGAGAAATATTTTGAGTAAAGCATGCAGTGTTCACAGCTTCAGCCCAAAAATAAGTAGGCAGTTGTGCTTCATTAATCATGGTTCTTGCAGCCTCAATAAGAGTTCTATTCTTCCTTTAAACAACACCATTTTGTTGTGGAGTTCTTGGTGCAGAGAACTCATGAATAATTCCCTCTTCTTCACAAAATTCTTTCATCACAGAGTTCTTGAATTCTGTTCCATTGTCACTTCTTATCCTTCCAACTTTGACATCTGGATTGTTGTTTAATGCCTTGATATGATTGATGATGATTTTCCCAGCTTCATCCTTAGAATGCAGGAAGAAAGTCCAAGTAAATTTTGAAAAATCATCAACAATCACTAAGCAATATTTCTTCTTTGAAATGGACATTATGTTGACTAGTCCAAATAAATCCATATGCAAGAGCTGAAGGGGCTTCACAATTGATGAAAGAGATTTGCTTTTGAAAGAGCTTCTCTTTTGCTTTCCTAGCTGACAAGCTCCACATAATCCATCTTTGGAGAATTCCAGCTTAGGCAGACCTCTTACCAAGTCCTTCTTTACTAACTCATTCAAGGTTTTGAAATTTAGATGAGACAATCTCTTATGCCATAGCCAATTGTCATCTGAGCTTGCTTTGCTGAGAAGGCAAGTGATGGATTCAGACTTTACAGAATTGAAGTCAGCTACATACACATTTCCTTTCCTTTGTCCAATTAAAACCACATTGTTGTCATCTCCTTTGGTGACAACACAGGCTGCAATGGTGAAATTAACCTTATAACCTTTATCACAGAGCTGACTGATGCTAAGCAAGTTGTGCTTAAGACCAGACACCAATGCAACTTCATCAATGATGACATTTTCTTTTGCAATCAAGCCATATCCCATAGTATATCCTTTGGTGTCATCTCCAAAGGTAATGCTAGGGCCAGCTTTCTCCTCAAACTTTGTGAGCAGGGAAGTATCACCATTCATGTGCCTGGAGCATCGACTATCCAAGTACCACAAATTCTTCTTGTGGTTTCCCTGCACACATTTCATAAACAGATCAAGTTGATTTTGGTACCCAAATTGCTTTGGGTCCAGATTTGTTAGTCTTAGCAGCCTTTTCCACTTTCTCAACTTTTTCCTTGGATTGAACTGATTCAATCTTTGGTTTTGGTTGAGAAATTGGAATATCAACTCTATTTTTAAACACAGGCCTTTGAGGCATGCATACATTGTTCATGCCATGCAAATTTGAATGAAATTGAGGCATGTTAAAGGCATTAAAATAAGGATTGAACATATATGGCATGTTAGGCTGAGAATAAGGATTGTGAGGCAATAAACCAGGCATCATATTCATAGCAAATAAATTCATGTGAGGAACAGATGTCATAGGAGTAGGCAAAGATAAATTAGGAGCAATCACAGTTTTACAATTAGCAGATAAATGATTTACACTACCACACTTATTGCAGGTTTTCCTAAGAGCACTAGCATTGGGGGTGTAATTGGTGTGCTTGTTAACTCCTATTTTGCCATTTCTATTTCCTTTCTTCTTTTTAGTCTCCTCAGATTTATGCTCACTGGTATCCAACTTCTTCTTGTTCTTGTTACTGGAATTAAGAGTGTTATTAACACTATCACTAGTCTCAGAAGAACTATTCTCACCTTTAACAAAATTCTTTTTAACAGGACCATATTTCTTGTTGAGCTTCTTGAGAACTTTCTTGTCAACTGATGAGATTCTGTTCAACTGATGACTCTCATCAGTTGAGACTTTGCTTTTCAACTGATGATCATCATCAGTATTCTCATCACTTGAACTGTTCTCAGATACCTCAAGAACTTTCTTATTCCTCTTCCATTCATTCTCTACAAAAGTCTCTCTACCTTGCATGTTAATGATATTGGTGGAAGCATCTCTCCCAGATTTCCATTTGGCAATAATCTCTTGTTCCTTATCAAGCTGTTTTCTTATGATCTCTTCTCTTTTCAGAACAACCAAGAGATCATCCTTGGCTGTCTGACACTCAATTTTCAGTTTCTCAAACTCAATAAATTGAGCTTCTAAGGCACTGTTTCTATCACTAAGAAAGGTGTTAGCTTCCTTAATTCTACTGTTTTCCTTAGTGAGAGATTTTAAAGAAACATGCAAATGATACAATTCTGTAGACATTTCATTAATGGTAGCATTGCATTCATCTTTAGTTAACTCTACTAGGTTTGTAGTGAATACCTGACTACTGTTTTCAGTGTTTTCTTCTTGATCTGTGGAGTTGGCCATTAGAGCTAGATTGACAAACTCCTCCTCTTCATCAGAATCATCTCCAGCTGCCCAGTCATCCTTTGTGATGAATGCTCTTTCCTTTTGTTTGAGAAGTTCATAATATCTCTTTTTGTAGTCAATGTTTTCACTTGACTTCTTCTCAACTTTAGGCTTTCTGCACTCATTTGCAAAGTGACCTGCATTCCCACAATTGAAGCACTTGAATTTTGATCTGTCAACCATGCTTCTGTCAGACTTTTGATTGCCTTTGAATGATTTTGCAGAATTGAAATTCTTTTTGAATTTCAGTTTGGAGAATCTCCTTGACAGGAAGGCTAGATGTTCATCAATTCCATCACTTTCTTCACCAGAATCAGCTCCATCTTTCTCCTTTCTCTTTCCTTTGCTTGACTCTGAGCTCTCTTCTTTGACCAACTTCTCAGTTTCTTCAACTTGAGATTTTCCTTTGTCCTTGACAGTATCATCAAGAGATGCAACTAAATCCACAGATGAATGTCCTTTATTTTGGCTTTTCTCAATCTCTTCATCTTGCTCCATTTCAAGCTCATAAGTCTTTAAGGTTCCATACAGTCTCTCTAGAGTATAGTCTTTGAACTCTTGTGTATTTCTGAGAGAGATTGTCATAGGTTTCCATTCTTTGGGAAGAGCTCTTAAGAACTTCAAATTTGAATCCTTAACTTGATATACTCTTCCAAAGAGCTTTAGACCATTTAACAGTTTTTGAAATCTGTTAAAAGTATCACTCAAACATTCACCAGACTTGAAATGGAATGACTCATATTGTTGAATCAGAAGCTGCATTTTGTTTTCTCTTACTTGCTCATTCCCTTCACAGATGGTCCTGATGGTGTCCCAAACTTCTTTAGCACTTGTGCAGCTGATAACACTATCAATCATTTCTTGATCCAAACCATTGAACAGAAGGTTCATGGTTTTCTTGTCCTTGTGCACTTCTTCAGTATCTTCTTGAGAATATTCATGGATAGGTTTTGGAATCATTTTACCTGCCATGTCTTCACCATCAGCTCCCATACTGGTGCAGACCTTCATTGGGACATGAGGTCCTTTTTCAATGCAGTTCACATAGCTTTCATCAATGGATAACAGATGCAGATGCATTCTCACTTTCCAGTGAAAATAGTTGTCTTTGTCAAGAACAGGAATCTTCACTCCAGCATCCTTCTTTCCCATCTTTCTTTAGCAGTGTTGATCTTTTTCCCTGTTTGTTGGGAACACGGCTCTGATACCAATTGTTATTTTACACCAACTATAAGAAAGATTGTAGAAGGGGGGGGGGTTGAATACAATCTTTTACGAATTAAAAGATTCAAGGAACAATACACCTAATCACAGTAAAACAGAAAACACCAAGTATTTAAAAATACGGGTGGATTGAATGATCCACCCGTGAGATTTTATATAGAAGAATCTGTGGATTGATTACAATTCGCACAACTGCTGGTTCATCACTCAAACAAGTTCTAACTCTCAGATTTTTCTCTCAAGTAATTTGAACAAGTTCAACTGATGCTTCTAACTTGGTAATATACTCCAAGTTTTACAAAGCTTTTAGCTAGATTACAAAATGCACTCTAATCTAAAAACAATGCTGCACAACTTTGTGTTAGGTCCAGATACGATTGTAGAAGGGGGGGTTGAATACAATCGTTACAAAATAATCGCGGAAGTGAATCTGATTGAATATAACTTGCTAATCAGATTTAGGATTAATTAATATAACAATGTTTGAAGTCGTTATATAATTAAAAATGGTTCAGTTTTAATGTCCACTAAAGTTCGTAGAATAAATTCGACAGGGTATATTCTAGATTTAGTGATTAAAACAACCGGGTTATCAAAGCACAGAAAACTGTGGATATAACGATCAAGCAAGTTACGAACAACTTGAAAGCTTGACAAATGCTTTGATTTACAAAGTGATGAACACTTAGAAATGAAGAATGAATGTCATATTTATAGGCAAAGCATTGTACATGCAAGACAAACACAAGACAAGACAAATACTAAGAGGGTATGACAATCTAGGCTTGGGCAAGACAAATCAAGGCAAGGAAAGACAATCACAGATTGTCTACCAAGCTTTAATTAAGTCAGAAAGACAATTAGAAGGGAAGGTATGACAATCTTTTTGACAGAAAGACAAACACTACAAACGGCAAGACAATTGAAGATTGTCTTGCACACCTTCAAGCATTCGGCAAGACAAGACAACAGGATTGTCTTGCAGGATGTGTGACTCTCGGCAAGACAAGACAAAAGGATTGTCTTGCTGCCACACAAGTCCTTCGGCAAGACAATTCAGTTGAATTGTCTTGCACACCATTGAAACACTCGGCAAGACAAGACAACTGGATTGTCTTGCACACTGATTTCATTCCAAGTGGGCAGGTCGGCAAGACAATCACAGATTGTCTTGCTGGGTGGTTTTGGTGATAAAAAGAAGTAATAATGTGATAAATATAAAATAGAAAATTATTCACTTAATTAAGTTAATCATATAAATTCATAAATTAAATTAATTCGAGAGTGAATTAATTTAATAAATAAATTACATAATTAATATAACTATTTGAGAAGTGAAATAATAGTCTATTAAATATTTAATCACCCAATCTTCAGTAGAACTGCTTCCTGTCTTCTTTAAACTTTAATAACTTCTTCTTGATTTGTCGAACGAACGAACTACCACTTCTGCTTAACTTCAAATATTTAATTTGAATAACTGATACACAGATGTACTGTATGGTTCATCTGTATCTAGTTAAATCAAATATTCTTCGTCATATAAACAATAAGAATTTGGTTAGTTCGTCGAGTCTTCGTCTTGTACGTACATCTTCATTAAATGGAATCTTCTGATGAAATAAAGTATAGAAACTTTATGTCTTCTGAACTCCTGGACGTGCCACAAAAGATTATTTGTGCACTGAGGCTTGAACATATTAATGAACTTCTTTCAGTGGCGTGCAGCAGCATCCTGGAACTTATCTGACATATGATTTCCATGAATCATTTGACGTTCTTCGTACTGATTCCGATGACTTGCTATTTACTGAGCTTTATGATCTGAGTTGAGTTGTACCTCTTTAAATACAAATAGGTTGAACATATGCCTTTCAATCTCCCCCTATTTGTTTGTTAACATAACATGCAAATTTCCAAGAGGATAACTCAACTAACAGATAAGACAAAGATTTAAACAATGGAATGTAAATAGCAAAAGTTTATGGCTTGCATTAAACATTAAACCATGATCATTAATAGATTACAAAAGGATGTTCCTTGAACATATCTAACAAATATCCTAATCAATCTATTTCACTCAGAACGAGTGACTTCTCCTTCTTCTAAATCTGACACATGAATGATTGGAGTAGAAGGCTCATTCTGAGTTGGCTCTTCAGCTGGAGTGGATTCTCCACGCTTCTTTCTTTCACGAGCCAGAGCTAGCTGGTGAAGTACCTCCAGTTCCACAGGGTCTTCACGGAAGTCAGATGGCTGAGATTTTGTTACACCCTTCATCCTCCGAAAGTATTGAGAAATATTTCTTCGAGTGTAGTAGGATGAGATTACATCATCAGCATCAGACTTGGCTTTAGAAGCGAAGCCCTTGGTCCTTAGTAAGGTGGATGCTAGAGCCAGACGTTTGGCAGGGTACTTTGGCAAAGCCTCTTCGTTTAGATAGACAGTGCAGAGGATTTCCAAGTGAACGAACTTGACACAGTATGGGTTCTTAACAACCTGAGGACTGTTGAAAACAGCACAATCCAACAGTTTGTCACGAAGAAGTTCATTCAAGTTGGAGCAACGCTTGACTTTGTTGCGAAGTACCCAGAGCTCAGATACAGAGAATGATTTGAGAAATTCGACAGATAGTCTGAATGAACCATTCCTCTGTGTGTAGACAATCAGCTCCCATTCTTCTAGCAGTCCCCTAACAGCAACAGTTACATATTCCAGTTCTAAGGCAAAGGCATGCATAAAAACATCCTCATCAGGGTTCACCTCTCGAAGATCAGAGATCAGAGATAAGAACTTCCTATCATCGAAAGTTTCCCTTTGAGGTCCATTGAATATTCTTCTAGCAATGTCCCAGCCTTTTCCTTCTTTTATTTTAATCTCAAGATTCTTCTGCTTGATCGCAGCATCATAGATTTTCTGCTTTTCAATCTTGATTTGTTCCTCTGTGATCAACTTGTCTTCCAGAAGTTTCTGATAATCACGAAGCTTACGCTTCCTGGCTTCATTTTCTGCTTTGAACTTCCTGACATTCTCCCCGTGTTCAGGATCAACAGGTTCTTCCTGAAACAAATAGCTTTCATCAAATTTACCTTCTTCTTCAGCCTGACGATAGGTAGCATCGAATACGTCATCATCATCCATGTCTTTGGGATAATCATCATAATTGTCAGTGTTGAAGACATTTTCAGATTGATGTAATGGTTCTTTGCCTTTAGACCTTTTATAGCTTTTATCAGCTTCAGAAGATTCTTTGCCACTTGCTCTTTCTCCACCCTTGTCACTCCTGTCTGCATCATCCTTATCACTCCTATCATCAGCATCAGCATTGCTGTGATCATCTTTGTCATCCTTATCTTCCTTATCCTTTTCCCCCTTAGTTGAGGGATCCTCTGGAGTAGACTGAGCTGTTGACGGATTAAGCTTTAAGTGATGAATAACTTGAGCCAGAGATTGCTCCAAGTTGCCAAGCTTTGTCAGACAGAGCTCCTGAGATTTATCAAACTTGTCCATCCTAGAGTGAATACCCTTGACATGAGCATCTAATTCCTGTTTGAGAGACGAAAATGAAGGATCAACAACCTTTTCCTGTAGAGTCACCAACTCTCCACTTCTGAATCTGGCATTCTCAGCATTCAACCTTAAAATCTCAGCTTTTAGAGCAGCCAATTGTTCCTGTAACAGATCAGTGTTGGTGTGTGCACTCACCTCACGAACACTCAAAGATTTATCACTATCCTCTCGTGCATGTGTTTCGCTCGGTGTTTGCCTGATTTCACTCGTGTTTGTCACACCGTCACCAGTACCTGTATATACAACCATAGTTCCCTGAGATGGAACTGTAGGTTGTGAAGGAACAAATTGTCCTTCAGATGCCTGTGAAGGCTGATGTACTTGCAGGTTGCCAAGTATAGCCTGATCCAAAAAGAAAGAGTGATCAGAAAGTTTTTCATATGACAATTTTTGAATATCTGTGCTCTCTCTAAGGGAAGAATTAAAAGACAAAGGTTCTACTAGCGTGAGTGCTAGTTGTGTGCTTGACTCTTTACAGGATACCGCGGTCGGACGACCAATTTCAATAAATGCATTCTGTAGAAAGAATGAATCTAGAGACTGTATATTTACCATGTCAGTGTCCAAATCCTTTTGGGAGGAAATGGATGCGGCTGCAGTTGTCTCCGGTTCTGCCACCCTTTGCTTCTTATAAGACAGAGCTGCGGGTTCTCTCAGAATTGCACTCCCACTCCGTTTCCGGGCTACCTTTCGAACAACTGGTGTATGAGTAGTGTCGGTTGATGTGTTTGACGAAGAATCAGTTGTTGAAACGAAAACGTCAGCTGGGTTATGAACCTGGGTGTTTACAGGTTCAATGCTGGGAGTCTGGAAATCAAATCCAATATCACAATCAAAATCTGCAATATCAATATTAAAGGTATCAGTGAGATTAGAAAGTACCTGAGCTACCTGTAAATCTGTCCTGAAGTCCTGTAGCTCTGGATTGATAGCAGAATCAGCAGGCAGAGGCTGAGAGGTGGATTGTGGTGGAGGAATGGTATGTAGATGTGTAGGTGAAGGTGTTGGTTCAGAGTGAGAAGGAATGATGGAGGCTTGTTGGTCTGGGAAGAAGTTGTAATGAGGAGTGGATTGGTTTGGAGATAGTTGAGGAGAGTTGTATGATGATTGGTGAGGTGATTGTTGTGGTGAGTTGTAAGGAGGGTTGTATGGAGAGTATTGTGAGGATTGGCTGGATGATTGATAGTCTTGAAGGAGTTGAAGTGGTTGGAAGTTTTGAGGAGGGGATTGTTCTTGATGTTGTTCTTCTTGAAGTTCAGGTTGAGCTGGTTGTTGTTGATCAGGTTGATATTGTTGTTGTTGTAGAGGCTGAGGAACTTGGACAGGTTGAAAGGGAACATTAAACTGTTCCAACATGTAAGGAGTCACAACAAGAGGCACATTCTCATGCTTCTTTTGATTAGCAAGTCTTGATTGAATCTTGGTGCAAGTTCTTAGAATGGGCACCACTGCAGAATCAACGTACATGGCTCTATCTGCATCATTCATCTTGTCACTTAAGAATAGCATTAAGAATCTTGGAAAGTGACACTCAACCTTGTCATTGTCATGAATGGATCTCTGAGAGACAGAACCCATTTTTCTGATAATCTCCTTTAGTAATATCTTCCCGAAGTTAATTCGACGATTATAAGCCACAGAGAATCCAAAGATTTGAAGCATAGAAGATATGTTGTGAAAATTTTGCCTTGTAGTTGGAGCAAATACCTTTGCCAAGGTATCGAAGAAGACATCCCATTCAGTCTTCAATTTGCTTTTAGACATTCTAGAATGCTTTTAGACATTCTAGGAAGAAAAATCTGTCCCTGGTAGTGGATGTCTTGGAAGAATTGAGTAATTTCAGCACTGGTTGGTTCCACTTGAAAGTTGTTCCTTGGAAACCCTAGAATCCGGTTCACATCATCGACAGTTATAACAATTCTTCGTCCATTTGGCAGATCACCAATTTACTTATAATTCTCGAGAGTTGTAGAGTTGACGGCATTGGAGTAGAAGTCGAAGAGTGGTTGCACTTGTATGGGAATATCAGCAGTTAGTGCAGTACTGACGAGGCTTTGTTGAGTCAGGAAACGGATCCACTTCTTGAATCTATCAGAACAATCCTCGAAGTTCAGGTTAACACAATAGTTGGTCTCAGCAATCTCAAATTCTCCGGCCATTTTTTAGTAATTAAAAATTGAATTAAGCGAGAAATTTTCAAATAAAATATTAATTCTCAATTATCTCGCAAAGTTCAATTATTAATTAAAATTGATTAATTAATTAATAATTCGAAATATTAAAATAATATCGAATTAAAAGTTAATTAATTAAAATGGTACTTCCAAATCAAACAACTCCAAACTCTAATTGTCACAAGCCAAACGTGTCCTTAGGTAAAAGTCCAATTAATCTCGAAACCAAACACGCCCTTAAAATCAAAAACCCCCAAAATCACCACAAACCCTAACTCACAAACGACCTCAGATCAATTCACAACACAAGCTCAGGCTTCAGTACACACGAAATTGGTTCAAAATAAGCAGAATCGTCGAGGAGAAAATTCGATTTTTGGGCAGCAGTTCGTCACCAACACCACGAAATAATGCGTAACCAGCAAGCACAAAAGCTTGAGTAATCGAACACCAGCAAGTTTTTGATGAAAAACTTGAAAAACACAGTCGATCGTGTGTGTGTGTATAGCAGCGTGTGTGTGTGTATCGAAGGAGATGAGACAGTGGGCAAGACAATGAGATTGTCTTGCTCGATTGTCTTGAGGGGTTATATATGCATACAGTAAGACAAGGAGGGGAGTAGTCTCGGTAAGACAATTCAAAATTGTCTTGCCGAGACCGAGTATTGCAGACAAACGGCTGTGTCAGTAAGACAATTGAATTGTCTTACTGATACATAACATGACTCTTGGCAGACTCGGTAAGACAATGAGATTGTCTTGCCGAGTTGTTTGAAAAACGGCGAAAAACCGGTTCAGCAAGACAATTTAATTGTCTTGCCGAGCCAAACTGTAGACAATTACATTGTCTTGCAGAAAAACAACTAATAATAATATGATTTTTGATTATTTTAAAAGATAAAACATTTTGCAATTAAAATCAAAAACCTATAATAAAACAATACTATATATTACACGAATATTTTGTAAATTCCAACTTTAATTAAATATTAATACTTATGACTTTAACTTTAATTCAAAAAGATGAATTAACTTAAAATCAAATATTTATGCTTAATTAATTTTGAAAAATACAAAATAATTACAAATAATTATCTAAATGCTTAGAGAAGATTACAGGGGAGTGTATGAGCACTTAGAAAATTACTGACTAATATACAAGCATGCATAATTACTCAGAATATTATCAGATAATATACAGAATATCATACCAAATCTAATAATATAGAAATAATTACACAGAAAACTCACAAAAATATATACAAACACATATAATACATATGAAGAATATATACAAGAGAACTATGTCATATTTAACATCCCTAACTCACAAACCAGCTTAGAGAAAGTGAATTCATCCAGTGGTTTCGTAAAGATGTCAGCAATTTGCTCAGTCGTGGGTACAAAATGTAACACCACTGTACCATTCATGACATGTTCTCGTATGAAATGATACCTGATATCAATGTGCTTGGTTCTTGAATGTTGAACCGGATTGTTGGAAATGGCTATGGCACTTGTATTATCACAAAATATAGGAATTTTGTTTACTACAACACCATAATCATTCAGTTGATTCTTGATCCACAAGATCTGAGCACAGCAGCTTCCAGCAGCTATATACTCAGCTTCAGCAGTAGAAGTAGACACGGAGTGCTGCTTCTTGCTATACCAGGAAACCAACCGACGTCCTAGAAATTGACAGCTTCCAGACGTACTCTTCCTATCAATCCTGCATCCTGCATAATCAGAATCTGTATAGCCGGTTAAGTCAAAACCAGTATTCTTAGGGTACCAAATACCTAAACCAGGTGTACCCTTAAGATATCTAAAGATTCTTTTGACGGCTATAAGATGTGATTCTTTAGGATCAGCTTGGAACCTAGCACACAAACTTGTTGCAAACATGATATCTGGTCTACTTGCAGTAAGATAAAGTAAAGAGCCAATCATACCTTGATAGCTTGTGACATCAACTTTCTTACCAGATTTATCCTGGTCAAGCTTTGTGGCAGTGGCCATGGGTGTCTTTGCCGGTGAAGAGTCTTCTAGATTGAACTTTCGAAGAAGATCTCTGACATACTTGGATTGGCAAATGAATATTCCATCTTCCTTTTGGCTTACTTGAAGACCAAGGAAGTAGGACAGCTCACCCATCATACTCATCTCATAGTTACTCTGCATCAACTTAGCAAATCTCTTGCACAAGTTATCGTTAGTAGAACCAAATATAATATCATCAACATATATTTGTACAAATATCATATCCTTATCATGCAATTTGTAAAAGAGAGTTTTATCTATGACACCTCTAGTAAAATTGTTTTCAATTAAAAACTCAGAGAGAGTGTCATACCATGTCCTTGGTGACTACTTGAGTCCGTAGACAGCTTTGAATAGGAAGTATAAAAAATCAGCAAACTCTGGATTTTCAAAGCCAGGGGGTTGTTCCAGATATACTTCTTCTTCTAGCTTTCCATTCAGAAATGCACTTTTCACATCCATTTGATAAACCTTGAAGTTGGAGTGTGCAGCAAATGCAAGAAATATTCTGATGGCTTCAAGACGAGCAACTGGAGCATAGGTTTCATCATAATCAATTCCTTCTTCTTGTGAATAACCTTTTGCAACCAGTCTGGCTTTGTTTCTCACAACAATGCCATCACCATCTAACTTGTTACGGAAGACCCATCTAGCTCCAATGGTAGATTTTCCTTTTGGTCTTGGAACCAGGGCCCAGACTTCTTGTCTCTCAAATTGATTGAGTTCTTCTTGCATGTCAAGAACCCAATCAGGATCAGCAAGTGCTTCATCTATTTTCTTTGGTTCTAATTGTGATAGAAAACCAGAGAATAGACATTCATTTGTCGTAGCACTTCTAGTCCTTACACCAACATCAGGATCACCAATAATTAAATCAAAGGGATGATCTCTGCTCCAAATCCTTTCCCTTGGAAGATGTGTCCTTGATGATTCAGCAGTATTATCATTGAGCTGAAATGTGTGACTAGTTGATCCATCTGCTCCCCCTGAGTTGTTGCCAGGTTGACTTGATGATCCACCACTGGCACTAGTGGAATCTCCAGTGTTTCCACCATTTCCTCCACCATTGCCTGGATCATTACCATCATTGCTGTCATCTCCTGTTGCAACCTCAGGTGGTATATCATCATCTGAATCAGAATCTGGATAGTTGTCAAACTTCAGAGATTCAGATGGATCAGCAGATTGTAAACTTGGGAGTTTAGTGTCATCAAATGTAACATTGACACTAACTTTCATTGACAGAGTATCAATTACAAAAACTCTATAAGCATTTATTGTATAACCAACAAAAATTGCTTCAGATGCCTTTGGCTCAAACTTGTTCAGGTTCTCTTCACCATCCTTGAGAACAAAACACTTGGCTCCAAAAACATGAAGATGTTTGACATATGGTTTCTTGTCTTTATACAAATGAAATGGAGTTTTCATATGATCCTTGTTGATCAAAGTTCTATTCTGGGTATAACAGGCAGTAGACACAGCTTCAGCCCAAAAGTACAGAGGAAGCTTTGCTTCAGCAATCATAGTCCTTGCAGCTTCGATCAGTGTACGATTCTTTCTTTCGACGACTCCATTCTGCTGAGGAGTCCTTGGTGCTGAATACTGCCTTCTAATTCCCTTTTCAGAGTAAAAGTTGATTAGAGTTTGATTCTTGAATTCCGTGCCATTATCTGACCTTACAGCTTTCACTGGCACACCCTTTTCTAATTCAACTGACTTTATATGATCAATCACTGTCATCGGGGTTTCATCCTTAGAAGCTAGGAAGTAAACCCAGGTAAATTTCGAGAAGTCATCCACAATGACTAAGGCATATCTTCCTCCATCAATTGATGCAACATTCACAGGACCAAACAAATCCATATGCAGTAAGTGAAGTGGATTTGTAATGGTATTGATGGTCTTGCCTTTGTGAGATGCTCTCTTCGCTTTTCCTTTCTGACAAGCTTCACAAAGATCATCAGATGATAATTCCAGGGAAGGCAAACCTCTCACTAGATCTCTCTTGACTAGAGAGTTCATTGTTTTGAAGTTGAGGTGTGAGAGTTTCTTATGCCATAACCAACTATCTTCAGCAGACGCTTTGGCGTAGAAACAGTGAACTTCGTTTCCAGGTCCTGAAGACAAATCAGCTACGAATATATTGCCTTTCCTTATGCCACATAGTGAAGGACGTTTATCCTTGATATGTTTAATGATACATATCTCCTTTTCAAAATGAACATAATATCCCTTGTCACAAAACTGACTAACACTTAGGAGATTATGTTGAAGTCCTTCCACTATAGCAATTTCTTCTATGATGATCTTTCCAATTTTGTACTTGCCATATCCCACAGTACGACCTTTGCTATTATCAGCAAAGCTCACTGTTGGGCCAGCTCCTTCTCTTATGTCTTCCAGCAGGGATCTATTGCCAGTCATGTGCATTGACGCTCCACTGTCAAGCACCCAGGTAACACGAACAATTCCACTGGCACCCTGCAAAAGACAACTTGATTAAACATTCTTTAGGACCCACACTTGATTGGGTCCAGCAAACTTAAAGAACTGATTTCTATCAGGTGTAACAACAGAGCCTCTTGGACTGATACTTGGTTCAGACTTGACTGAACTTACTTCCTTAACAACAGCCTTATAAACCTTAGTTTTAGGCTTTGGAACAAAAGTCTCCTTCCTAACACGAGTAGGACTAGCAGTCTTTGATCTAGCATGCTTGTTGTTTGTGTGTTGTCTAGGTGATGTGTTTTCATTTTTAGCATGCAAATTTTTAAAATAAGCAGACATCAAATTGAAAGCACAAGTCATACAATTATCAACACTACAAGATTTATGACATGCATCAAAAGCAGGAACAACAGAAGTATCAGTCATAGTAGTAGGAACATCAATAGATTCTACTCTAACCTTGTTATCAGATTTAAAGTTCTCAGTAGAATGACATCTATTGTTCTTGTTCTTACTATTCACAAAATTATTGGGCTTGTTGAATTTAGTTCTCTCAGAGTTGACACCTAAACCAGCTTTAGGCAACCTAACATTGCCTTTCACTTTGATTGGTTTTAGTGAAGTCAAGATCTCATCTCTCTTCTCATTACTCTCTTTCAATTTAAGGTCTTCCTGTTTGAGTTCATATCTAATGACAACAGGAGTTTCTAAAATAGGTTCAGCTTCTGAGGTTTTAAACAAAGGTTTAAGGGAATCTTTCAAAACAAAAGGAATCCCTCTCTCCTCAGCACTTTTCTTAAAAGGAGTAATGTTACTAGCCTTACCTACAGATTTGTTATAGTCAAAACCTATTCCAACCGTTCTCTTGATCTCTTGTTTATCATTTAGTTCTTTGACTATCATGGAGGCATCCTTAAAGGCTCTACATTTCACTTTCTCTTCGTCTAGCTGAAGTCTTAAAGCAATCTCACCTTTCTCTAGAACTTTGACTTTAGCACATTGTAATCCTAAATCCATAGTCAATTGTTCTATTTTAGGTTTTAATACTTTCATCTCATTCATCTTATAAGCATGAATTTCTAAGACTAAAGTATCAATTTTAAGATTAGCAGCTTTCATCTTTTTAATAGCATCATCTCTTTCAAGTCCTAATTGCATAAACAGTTTAGGGCATGTAGGATCTACCTGAAAGCTTCCAGCAGGAGGAGGTGAAGATGATCCAGTATTAGACATGAAAGCAACATTCCCTAGCTGCTACTCTTCATCACTATCTGTATCATCCCAGCTTTTGCCTTCTGCCAGATAAGACTTGCTCTTGAAGTTTTGACTTCCAGAAGTACCATGATGCTTTCTTACTAAGGCATCATACTTCTGCTTCAGCTCATCATACGAATCCTTTTTCTTTCCTTGAACCTTGGGATGCTTGCACTCAGTTGCAAAGTGTCCAGGTTCACCACAGTTGAAACATTTAAATTTACTTCTGTCCACCATCCCAGTCTTGTATCCTCCTTTGCTTGTTGAAGATGAATAGCCTCCCTTCTGAAACTTACTAACAGTAGGTTTGTATTTATAGGAAGGGTTCTTCCGGAATCTCATGTTTCCAAACTTCTTGGCAAACAGTGATAGAGATTGATCTTCTAATTTTTAAGCTCTTCCATTGTATAGAACTCTTCGTCACCACTAGAAGAAGTAGTCTGACCCATCTCAGGTACAACAAATTCCTGAGTAGTCTTAGAAGGAACAACAACATCCTTCTTTTCTTCCGGTGCAGGTGACTCAACAACTAGAGCTCTTGAATGGTTCTGTGTTTTACCCCAGCCATATCTCTGTTTACTCTGAACTTGCTCCAGTTCATAAGTTTTCAAAACTCCGTAGAGTCTTTCCAGAGAAATCTCATTCAGATCTCTGCTTTCCCTGATGGCAGTGATTCTGTGTTCCAGATGTTCAGGAAGTGTTAAGAGAAACTTCATGTTGACCTCTTTCTTGTCATAGAATTTCCCATTCAGATTTAAATTATTTATCAAATTATTAAGTCTGATAAACACTTCTGAAATCCCTTCTCCGGGATTGGAACCAAACTGTTCATACTGAGCCATCAATATCTCTTTCTTGTTTTCCCTAACTTCCTCTGAGCCTTCATTGATAATCTCTAATGTATCCCAGATTTGCTTGGCGTTCGTACAATTTACAACAGCATTGTACATCACTGGATTTAGAGATTCAACCAAGATTAGTTGAAGAGCGTCATCTAAGTTCATCTGTTCACTCTCTTCATCTGTGTACTCAGAAAGTTCTTTCGGAATGACCTGATGAGGTATTAACACACCATCCTCTTCGTGTGCTAATATGACATTCATCGGAGTAGTAACACCTTTGTCCAAAATCCCGATGTATTTTTTGTTCGCTGTTCAGAGGAATAGGAACATGTGCCTTTTCCATAGGCCAAAGTGTTCCTGGCTGAATGGTGGGATTTTAATGCTACTGATCTTTTGCGTACTCATTTTTTTAAGAATTTAAAGTGAATAGTGTTTGGAGAGATTTGGATTTTGGAAAGAAAAATATTTTTAATCAAAATTAATTTTTGGAATAAAATTAATTCGAATAAAAAATATTTGGACGTTACAGAGTTTGTATATGATCTGATACGGTAAAATGGTATCAACCGCTCTGATGCCAATTGTTAGGTCCAGATACGATTGTAGAAGGGGGGGTTGAATACAATCGTTACAAAATAATCGCGGAAGTGAATCTGATTGAATATAACTTGCTAATCAGATTTAGGATTAATTAATATAACAATGTTTGAAGTCGTTATATAATTAAAAATGGTTTAGTTTTAATGTCCACTAAAGTTCGTAGAATAAATTCGACAGGGTATATTCTAGATTTAGTGATTAAAACAACCGGGTTATCAAAGCACAGAAAACTGTGGATATAACGATCAAGCAAGTTACGAACAACTTGAAAGCTTTACAAATGCTTTGATTTACAAAGTGATGAACACTTAGAAATGAAGAATGAATGCCATATTTATAGGCAAAGCAATGTACATGCAAGACAAACACAAGACAAGACAAATGCTAAGAGGGTATGACAATCTAGGCTTGGGCAAGACAAATCAAGGCAAGGAAAGACAATCACAGATTGTCTACCAAGCTTTAATCAAGTCAGAAAGACAATTAGAAGGGAAGGTATGACAATCTTTTTGACAGAAAGACAAACACTACAAACGGCAAGACAATTGAAGATTGTCTTGCACACCTTCAAGCATTCGGCAAGACAAGACAACAGGATTGTCTTGCAGGATGTGTGACTCTCGGCAAGACAAGACAAAAGGATTGTCTTGCTGCCACACAAGTCCTTCGGCAAGACAATTCAGTTGAATTGTCTTGCACACCATTGAAACACTCGGCAAGACAAGACAACTGGATTGTCTTGCACACTGATTTCATTCCAAGTGGGCAGGTCGGCAAGACAATCACAGATTGTCTTGCTGGGTGGTTTTGGTGATAAAAAGAAGTAATAATGTGATAAATATAAAATAGAAAATTATTCACTTAATTAAGTTAATCATATAAATTCATAAATTAAATTAATTCGAGAGTGAATTAATTTAATAAATAAATTACATAATTAATATAACTATTTGAGAAGTGAAATAATAGTCTATTAAATATTTAATCACCCAATCTTCAATAGAACTGCTTCCTGTCTTCTTTAAACTTTAATAACTTCTTCTTGATTTGTCGAACGAACGAACTACCACTTCTGCTTAACTTCAAATATTTAATTTGAATAACTGATACACAGATGTACTGTCTGGTTCATCTGTATCTAGTTAAATCAAATATTCTTCGTCATATAAACAATAAGAATTTGGTTAGTTCGTCGAGTCTTCGTCTTGTACGTACATCTTCATTAAATGGAATCTTCTCATGAAATAAAGTATAGAAACTTTATGTCTTCTTAACTCCTGGACGTGCCACAAAAGATTATTTGTGCACTGAGGCTTGAACATATTAATGAACTTCTTTCAGTGGCGTGCAGCAGCATCCTGGAACTTATCTGACATATGATTTCCATGAATCATTTGACGTTCTTCGTACTGATTCCGATGACTTTCTATTTACTGAGCTTTCTGATCTGAGTTGAGTTGTACCTCTTTAAATACAAATAGGCTGAACATATGCCTTTCACTTTGTCTTATGTATGTTTTCTGAGATGTCTTCATCTTTGACCATCATCTTGATTTGATCCAGATTGCATTGCATAAGATAAGTATGTTTCTGCTTCTTCTTTATTTTCCTAATCAGGCTTCCATGTTTATTTTAGTGTAATTCGATCCATGTGATTTGTCAGGCTTAAGCTCTAGTCGCTTTCAACTGCTCTTTTGCTCCATCAGTTGAAGGTTCAGGTTGCTTTCAACTGCTCTTGACTTTATCAGTTGAATGTTGTGCTAGGGTCATCAGTTGATCGAATTACAAACTTTATCAGTTGAATGCTGTTCCAGTCTCATCAGTTGAATTCCTTAGCATCATCAGTTGAACACTTTGTCTTCAGTTGAAAGCTTGGTCTTCATCAGTTGAAACATGATCCAGTCTTCATCAGTTGAACAGTTACATCTTATCAGTTGAATATCCTTCACTTAGATAAAATTACATGGCATTGGATATTTACAATTAGCCATCCTATTCTACCCATCCGTTGATAATTCCCAAGAATAAGAAAAATAACAATTACAACTGAAATTTGATAAAGATTCTAAATAAGATATGTTACAAAATGTTTATGTTATCATCAAAAATTATTGATTCTTAACAAAGATGCAACCCAATGAAAATTTGGGAAATAATGGAAGCTATAAAAGATAATGGAGAAAAGAAGAGGGCAGTTGAAGAAATGGGGTTTGGAGCCCTTAAAAATATTCCAAATATGAAGTTGGCTCATAAACTTATAGAGAAACTTTTGCATAAGTTTGATACTACCTCGTGCTCTCTTTTCGGGGTAGAAGTCAGTGTTGAAGTTGTTGGAAAGCTGTTGGGAATCCCATCGAAGGGAAAAGCAATTCCTCAATCTATCTCCATCACTAAAAGTAATGAACTGGGGGCGAAATATAAGAACAAAACACTCACACAGTTGGGAGATGACATAAAAAATATGGAGCGAATTGATAAGACATTTAAGGAGGCGTTTTTGCTGTATATTTTGGGTCACTTTTTGTGTCCGATTGTGAAGAATCAGCCCTCTCAAGAGCTTTACAAGGCCTTTACAATTGTATCTGATGCTACACAATACAATTGGGCCAAATATGTTCTTGACCATCTCATTGAGGGTATCAAGAAATTTCAAAAAGGACAGTCAACAACCGGTTGCATTTATTTGTTGATGGTGAGTTTAATCACTTTTTGCAATTAATTATAACTCATATGCTCTTTCTTTTTTTACTAAATAGATATGTATTAGAAAGAGAAAAGAATTTACAAGATATCCTGACTACTAGGCTCTCTAAAACAAATCTAACAGCCTAGATTCGAATTAGAGAGCAGACAAAGCTAAAAGGGCAGAACAACCCAAATCAACCCAAAAAAGTCTAGTCAAAATAAGAGATACAAGTCTTCAAGTCAGGGCTACTAATAAGAGCAGCAGTGAACCATGGCTCCTGGGCCACTCTAGCGCGCAGATCCGTGATGATTCCACGAAGCAATAGCCGAGGGCCAAATACACCCTTTCCATGTCTTCGAGCATTCCTTTCTCTCCAAAGATGGTATGTGTTCGGTGAAATCTACACGCAAGCGCACGTGATCATAAGTAATATATTTGTTCGTTCCCACAGAGACTGGTGAATTAAGAATACGCACCTATGCCACAATGTATGATCAATTATCACTGCTAAGACAATTAACAAGGATTTGTTTCTTTTATACTAATACTAAAATTACTAATCAAATTCAGAATAGGAAAACACATGGGATTCTAACTTCATTATCGAATTCATCTAGAATTGAAATTACTGATTATCATGCGACTGTTGATCCTAATCAGACAACACGAAAGTAATACATGCCAACTCTCGTTGCACACATATCATACCAATCAAAATCCACAATTAAGATAGAAATCTCATGGACACCAACAAAGCTCAGACCCTATATCTCTATAGCGGTAGTGTAAGCAGAGAGGTTTAATAACAAGTCGTCTATCGTGATTACACAGGGTGATAAAAATAGTTCAAGTCTACCACAAATTATGTTTCATTCACATAATCCTATGTTTACATGGCATGGTTCTAAATTCAATCATCCACTCTCGCTTCAGAAAGAATTAACAAACAACTTAGAAGTTAGCTACGCTTCTAAGAAGAATAAGCACGGCTCATGCAAAGAAATCAACGTACGTCGCAAGATCAAGTAATTAATATTCGTTACTAGACTACATCGATAAATCCATTAGAATCCCATGAAGGCGGTTAGTTCATAATCGAACTAATCGACATCATGGGTTCTAATGAAAACATGATAGAATAAGACAAGAATTAAATGGAATAAAAATGCTTGAATTGAATATAATAAGGATCACACGTTACAGATTGATGTTCACGATCTTGCTCGAAACTGTCACTTCCTCGCAAAGAACGATCTAATACAAACTGATAATGTGTTTGATTACAAGAGAAAACTAAAACTATGAAATTGTTCCGATATTCTAACTACTATATGGCTAGGGTTTTTACACACGAGAAATAAAATGCATTGACTAAGTCAACCGGGCCTCGGCCGCTGCGAAAATCCATCAGAAAAGCTGTAAAAATCGGCCCGGGAAGTTTCTGTGGGGCGCCACCGCGCTACTCTAGCGCGGGCGCGCTAGATGTAGCAGACTGTAGCGCGGGCGCGCTACAGGTTAGCGCGGGCGCGCTAGTGTCTGTGATGGCACTCCCGTTTCTTCGTTTCTCGCTCGTTCTCGCGTGCATGTCCTTCCTCGCTTCTAATACCACTTCCGTAGGTGATCACGGTTGCATTTAGCATATGCAACAAGCCCTTTAAACCCCTAGATAGCTCTAGTGGACGAGTGTGCTCTCGTGAGGGTTTGTAGAAGATATACCCACAAAATCCCAAGTCGCGGTGAATCCACAATTCTCTATTCTTGCAATTAATGCACCAAAACCAACCTAAAATGATAGAAAATCACTTCATCACCTCAACTCGTGACCTGCACAGAAAAACACTAAAAACACATTAAAAGACACTAAACACTTAAGTACAACCAACCAATTTAAGTGGAAATGAAGGCCTATAAGTGTGTATAAATACCACTTATCACACCCCCAAACTTAAACTGATGCTTGTCCTCAAGCGTCAACGACACTAACAATACTACAATGCAATGCATGAATGCAACTACGTGATGAATGAGTGAACTATGAAGTAATTGCCTTGCCAATTATAATACCTCAGATTGTGCTAATGTTCTCGAGTTTCACTTCTCTCGCTACCAAGTCAATTACTCTTCTATTTACAAGTGTGGAGTGCCAGTGTGTGCAAGCATGCTCTTTTATTGAGACAAGACAAAAACTACTACTCCCACAGAATCCCAATCAAGAATCGTAAAAGTTTAAAACTAACACCCCGTCACTCAAGTCCAACTAAAAGCCAAGGTCCCAAAGAATGTCCACACCCTTCTATTTTATTCACTATATATATATATTTTTTTTTTCTATTTTTATTGGTGATTAATTGCTCGGTCTAAGGTCGGAGCGCTTCGCAGTGTAAATGCGTTACGAACACCACAAGACTTCACACACCAATTATTCACTTTATTCTAGTGGTTTATTTAACTGTGCAATGGTTGAGATCCCTAAAGATTTATGCACTAGTACCCATGTAGCGAGCGTTGGGTCAACAATCCCAAACCACGAAGGGCTTTAGGTTGTTAGGCACAAAGTCCCCTCAGACTTAATTACTCGAGTACTAATGAGCTCAACCTAGTTAATTCTACCACTTATTTTTCTAGTGAATTTATTTACTACTATTTTTTTTTTTCTCTTTTTTTTTTTTTTTTTTTTCTCTTTTTTTTTAGAAAGGTATATCTACTCTTCAGTTCCCCCAAACTTAAGATTTACAGACCTAAGCTGAAGGGTGTTCAATTCAATCCTAGAATTCATGGAATTTCGTCTAAATCCTATCTCAAGAACATATGTGAATTACAATTTCCAACACAAGCAAATTCCAAGTACTAACCTAGCATTGCAATTGAAATTACTAATCAAGAACTACGCACATAACTCATCATAGGCAATTAACTTGGCTTAACTTCATAATTCATGCAAATGCTCGTGATACTAACTACGACAATTACCACTAAACATGTAAAATAAAGAAAATATGGGAAATTTAGAAAGAAAACGTGAAAATAATCAAAGCAAAATAAATAAAAAAAAAAAAAAAACGTGAACTACATGAACTAACTAACACATGCAAATAATAATAAAAAAAACTATCTAATAATATGCTCTTCCTTAGATTACCACCCCCAAACTTAAAATTTTCAATGTCCCCATTGAAAGTGATAAAAAGGCTAGAGCGCCCACATACCTACTCGGAGTCCGAGTCCTCGCCCTCCTCTGCTGGAGGTGAATCAGGCGGAGGATACTGCATCCCTGCTCCGAATACTGGCCACTGAACTGTGACCCCCTGTGCCTGGAAAGCACTACCTAGAGCC
Source organism: Daucus carota subsp. sativus (assembly GCF_001625215.2). Lineage (NCBI taxonomy): Eukaryota > Viridiplantae > Streptophyta > Magnoliopsida > Apiales > Apiaceae > Daucus > Daucus carota. The sequence goes on along the minus strand of NC_030384.2, from coordinate 3,063,573 downwards.
TGTGTCAAGTCATAAGCAAACCTCTGGTGGATGTCGTGCATGGTGTCCATCCGTCTCGCTAGGCGGCGATAATGAGCATCTCCCATCGGTTCGGAGCTCCTCTCCGTCTGTGAAGTACCAGCTCCAGAAGCTCTAGGCTGCTCCCTCCTCACAAATGCTGGACGTCCCCCTGGCACCTCATCATATATGTATCCGAGGCCTCGAGGGTGGGGAACTCCTCCATCCCACTCCGTCATCCGACTGATCGCCGAATGATCAATAGGTGTCCCTGGCAACTGCAATTGCTCGTTGGATGGCCAACGAACACCGCTCGATCGACAGAGCTTCGTCACAATTGTGCCATATGGAATGGCACCAGTGGTTCCTCCCTTCAAGAACCTCAGCATCCCCTGATGAATAACATGTCCCAGATCAATGTACTTGCCCGAGACAATCCCAAAGAGCAGAATCGCTCTATCCACTGTCACCTCATGCCCATGAGAAGATGGCATGATATTAGCACAGATGAAGGCATTCCATGCCTTCGCATACCGGTTCAACGCGGCTGCAGGAAAAGATACATGTGCCGGCAGAGGAGGTGCAGTCATCTTCCAATGCGTGTCCGGTACACACATGTCATACACCAACCGCTCAAGATCAATCGGATCATCATCAAACCGGCGTTTGGCACGCCCAATCCTCTCAACCACCCAATCTTCTTCATTACGGCGCCTGGCACGCCCCCCAATAACTCGGCGGATCGCCTCCGCACTATAATCAACTCGGATTCCCCGTACCACAGTGAATCCATCTCGATTCTCCTTGGCATTAGCATAAAACTCCCGAATAATAGCCAAGGGAACCGCCTCCGGAGCCTCACAAAAAGACTCCCAACCCCGCTCTTGAACCATGTTCAAAAGCTCACCATCTTCCGCCGTGGGTAAGAATCCCCTCTCCTTAACTAACGACTTATTCATAAGCCGTTGAAACTCGGTTCGCGCACCATCCGAGGTGAACTCAACCTCACCCATCGAAGAAGAATCGCTAGATGTAGGGGCTTGTGAGCTAGTTCCTTGTGATCTACGGGCTCGTTTGGGTGCCATTGGTAAGGATTTAGAGTTGCAAGAGGTTTATGTGTAATGGGTTTGAAAGATTGGATGAAGGTTGTGTGTATGGATGTGTATATATATTTAGGGTTTAGAGAATTATAATGGGATTTGGATATGGGTTTTGTGTTTATATAAGGATTGGAGAGTTGAGTTAGGGTTTTAGGGGATGTATTTCGGGCTAGGCATGCAAAATTAGGATTGTGGGCTTTTAAAAACGAAAAAAAATAATTTTTTGGGTGAAAATTCGGCTGACTCGGCAGTCAGTAGCGCGGCCGCGCTAAGTATAGCGCGGGCGCGCCGTGAAACTTAGCGCGGGCGCGCTGACACTAGCGCGGGCGCGCTAGTGTCTGACCCCGAAGGCTGAATTTTTCGATTTTTGTGTTTTTTAGGTTTACAATGGTACAATGTGGTTCCAATGCGTGGGTTGCCTCCCACGAAGCGCTTTTTTAACGTCGTTAGCTCGACGTGAAGTCCAGAACTAATCCGATTCTGATTGAAGAATCGTGGTTTGTACCTCACGATTCACATTTCCGCCAAAGTAAGGTTTCAACCGTTGACCATTAACTTTAAATGATTCATCCGGTGATTTGGCATAGATTTCTACTGCACCGTGGGGAAATACAGTCTTGACCGTAAATGGTCCTGACCAGCGTGACTTGAGTTTCCCTGGAAACAGCTTCAACCGAGAGTTATACAATAGAACCAATTGACCTACTACAAAAGATTTTTGTATCAACCGCTGATCATGCAATCTTTTCACCTTTTCTTTGTAGAGTTTGTTATTTTCATAAGCACGGAGGCGGAATTCCTCCAACTCATTGAGTTGAATCATGCGTTTCTCTCCAGCTAATTGTAAGTCGAAATTCAACTTCTTTAGTGCCCAATAAGCTTTATGTTCCAATTCTACTGGTAAGTGACAAGCTTTCCCAAACACTAACTGAAATGGAGAAGTACCCAATGGTGTTTTGTAAGCTGTTCGATAAGCCCAAGCAGCCTCGTCTAATCGCAAGGACCAGTCTTTCCTTGAAGGGTTAACCACCTTCTCTAATATGCGTTTAATCTCTCTGTTAGACACTTCAGCTTGACCATTCGTTTGAGGATGATAAGCAGTAGCAACCCGGTGATTGATATTATACCTCGTCATCAAGGTTGTGAATTTCCGATTGCAGAAATGAGAGCCTTCATCACTGATAATGACTCTAGGGACTCCGAAACGGGTAAAGATTTGTTTTTGTAGAAATTGCAAGACCACCTTAGCATCATTTGTAGGTAAGGCCTTCACCTCCACCCATTTAGACACGTAATCAACTGCTAATAGAATATACTGGTTGTTGCAAGACGAAACGAACGGTCCCATAAAGTCAATACCCCAAACATCAAATATTTCGACTTCCAAAAGCATTTTAAGAGGCATTTCATTCCTCCTAGAAATATTACCTGTACGTTGACATCGATCGCAACCCAACACAAATTGATGAGCATCTTTAAACAGAGTTGGCCAGTAAAAACCTGCTTGAAGTACCCTCTTTGCTGTCTTCTCTCCGCTATAATGGCCCCCATAACCAGTGGAATGGCACTCGCGCAAAACTCCCTCAACTTCATTATTAGGAATACACCGTCTGAGAATCTGATCGACTCCTTGTTTAAACAGAAAGGGTTCATCCCAAATATACCATTTCACATCGTGAAGGAATTTCTTGCGTTGAGCATAAGAGAATTCTGGAGGAATGACCTTACTCACCAGATAATTTACAATGTCAGCAAACCATGGCTCTTCTGCCTCAACTCCAAACAACTGTTCGTCTGGGAAGAATTCATTGATTAGAGTGTTGTCGGTAGTTTGTTTGCTGTGATCTTCTAGTCTGGATAAATGATCCGCTACCTGATTTTCTGTGCCCTTTCGATCTTTAATTTCCACATCAAATTCTTGGAGCAATAAAACCCAGCGAATTAGTCTTGGTTTAGAATCCTTCTTTGAGATGAGATATCGAATGGCTGCATGATCAGTATATACCACTACCTTTGTTCCAAGAAGGTAAGACCTGAACTTCTCAAAGCTAAAGACAATAGCTAGAAGTTCTTTTTTCAGTAGTAGTGTAGTTCAATTGTGCATCATTTAATGTTTTGCTGGCATAGTAGATAACATGAAACACATTGCTTGTTCGCTGGCCCAGTACAGCTCCTACAGCATAATCACTGGCATCACACATTAATTCGAATGGTTTACTCCAATCAGGTGCAGTGATGATAGGTGCTGATGTCAACTTCTTTTTCAAGATTTCAAATGCTTCCAAGCACTCCTCATCAAATTTGAATGGAATGTCTTTCTCTAACAGATTGCAAAGAGGTTTAGAAATTTTCGAGAAATCCTTGATGAACCTCCGATAGAAACCTGCATGACCAAGGAAGCTTCGGATGCCTTTGACTGAAAGTGGTGGGGGAAGATTTTTAATTGTTTCCACCTTCGCTTTATCGACTTCTAGTCCCTTGGCAGATACCTTATGCCCCAATATGATTCCTTCTTGCACCATGAAATGACATTTTTCCCAATTGAGAATCAGATTAGTTTCCACACAGCGCTTAAGAACCATTCTAAGATTTGTGAGGCATTCGTCATAAGATGTTCCAAATACAGAAAAGTCGTCCATGAATACCTCCACATTGATGCCGATCATCTCTGAGAATATTGCCATCATGCACCTTTGAAAAGTGGCTGGTGCACCACATAAACCAAAAGGTACTCTTCGGAATGCGAAAGTACCATAAGGGCATGTAAAGGTTGTCTTTTCTTGATCTTCCGGAGAAATAGCAATCTGATTATAGCCAGAATACCCATCTAACAGACAATAGAAATCATGGCCAGCCAACCTGTCAAGCATCTGATCAATAAAAGGTAGAGGGAAGTGATCTTTTCTTGTGGCTTTATTCAGCTTTCTGTAGTCCATGCAAATCCTCCAACCCGTGACAGTTCTAGTTGAGATGAGTTCCCCTTTTTCGTTGGCTACTACTGTCATTCCTCCTTTCTTAGGCACGCATTGTACTGGGCTCACCCATGAGCTGTCAGAAATTGGATATATGATACCTGCATCGAGCCATTTAAGAATCTCTTTCTTTACAACCTCCTTCATGATAGGATTTAACCTTCTTTGTTGTTCCACTGAAGGTTTGCTTCCTTCTTCAATGAGAATTTTGTGCTGACAAAATGATGGACTGATTCCCTTGATATCAGCTATAGTCCACCCAATTGCTGTTTTGAATTCCCTTAGCACCCTCAAAAGTTTTTCCTCTTCCTCACCTGACAAGTTAGCTGCAATAATAACAGGAAGAGTAGAACGTTCACCAAGAAAAGCATACCTCAAGTGATCCGGTAATGGTTTAAGTTCAAGTTTAGGTGCTTCGATCACTGATGGTTGTAGTGGTTCGTGATCTTCCTTTAATTCTTCTAAGCCAAGAGATTCGACAGGTGGTTCAAAATTCCTTCTCCAAGGTGATGAGTTAAGATGATGGATTTCTTCCAATTCTTCTTCACTGTCCCATTTCTCATCATTGGTAAGGATTGCTTCCAATACATCATCCTGTAAAACCCTCTGGCTATTAGCTTCTGCCGTAGTATCAAGTACATCCATACTGAAACAAGATTCCTCATCGGTTGGTAATTTCATTGCATTGAATACGTTGAACGTGACCGTCTGATCTTGTATTCTCATTGTAAGTTCCCCTTTTTGGACATCGATCAATGTTTGCCCGGTGGCTAAGAAGGGTCTACCCAAGATGATAGGAATCCTTTTGTCTTCTTCAAAGTCAAGAATCACGAAGTCAGCTGGAAATATTAATTGATCAACCTTGACTAGCACATCTTCAATTATACCCCTCGGATATGTGATCGAACGATCAGCAAGCTGTAAAGACATGTTTGTCGGCTTGAGCTCTGGTAGGCCAAGTTGTGTGAAGATTGATAAGGGCATCAGATTGATGCTAGCTCCCAAGTCGCACAGACACTTATCAAAAGAGAACTTCCCAATAGTGCAAGGGATAGTGAAACTTCCCGGATCTTTAAGCTTAGGTGGTAATTTCTGTTGAAGCACAGCACTACATTCCTCCGTTAAAGCCACTGTCTCTAACTCCTCGAGCCTTAGCTTTTTTGAAAGTATACCCTTCATAAACTTGGCATAGCTAGGCATTTGCTCGAGTGCTTCAGCAAACGGGATGTTGATGTGAAGCTTTTTGAACACTTCAAGGAATTTACCAAATTGCTTATCCAGCTGCTGTTTTTTTAACCTCCTAGGAAATGGAGGTGGTGGGTATAATGGGTTTGACACCGGAGCAGCTGCAGGGATAGCCTTAGCTTTTTCAACAGTAGAGTTGATTCCAATTGTGTTTGAAGGAAGTTCTGCTGGAATTTCTTGCGGTTCATCACCCTGATCTTGTACTAATGTTGAGGCAGGCCCTGTTGTAGTTTTTCCAGATCTCAGCGTAATGGATTGGACTTGCTCTTTAGGGTCCCTCTTACCTGGTACCTCTGTATCACTAGGGAGATTCCCCTGTGGTCTGTTCAGTAAAGCATTAGCTAACTGACCGACTTGTGTCTCCAAAGCTTTTAAAGTTACTGCCTGACTCTTGTACATGAGCCTTAGTTCTTCCATGTCAGACCTTTCGTTAGCTGATTGCCCATGATTCTGAAATCCCGGCGGGTGATATGGCTGTTTAGGTGCATACTGTTGTGAAATCCCAGCCTGACTGTACTGTTTAGGTCCCTGTTGAAATCCTTGTTGAGGTTGGTTATACCCCAGGTTATTACTCCAGCTGAAATTAGGATGATTTCGGTTGTTAGGATGATAAGTAGCTGGAGCAGGCTGTTGACCTCTTTGAAAGTTGCTCACAAATTGTGCTGATTCACTAGAAATGGCACACTGATCAGTAGCATGAGTACCAGCACATAATTCGCAAATAATGATTGGCTGTTGAATTCCTTGGTGAGCCAGAGAATCGACTTTCATCGTGAGAGCTTTAAGTTGAGCTGCTATAGCTGTAGACGTGTCAAGATCAAGAATTCCGGCTACTTTCCCTTGAGTAAGTCTTTGAGTAGGGTTCTGATATTCATTAGCCGCCATCATTTCAATAAGATCATAAGCTTCTTCATAACTCTTAGCCCATAGCGCACCTCCAGAAGCAGCATCAAGCATAGGTCTGGATTGAGGTCCAAGACCATTGTAGAAACTGTTTATTTGCATCCAATCCGGCATACCATGGTGGGGACACTTTCTTAGCATCTCTTTATACCTCTCCCAGGCTTCACAGAATGTTTCTCCTGATTGTTGAGAGAATTGAGATAGAGCATTTCGTAGCGCAGCTGTCTTTGCCATGGGGAAGAATTTAGTGAGAAATTTCTGAGCTAGATCTTCCCATGTAGTAATCGAACCAGATGGTAAAGAATGTAACCATCCCTTGGCCTTATCCTTCAGTGAAAATGGGAAAAGTCTTAGCTTCACAGCCTCATCAGAGACGTCATTAAATTTGAAAGTGTCACAGATCTCTATAAAATTCCGTATATGCATATTAGGGTCTTCAGTAGGAGAACCCCCATACTGTACCGAGTTCTGGACCATTTGAATAGTTCCTGGTTTGATTTCAAAGGCTTTGGCTGCGATTGCAGGCCTGACAATGCTTGATTGGATATCATCGATCTTTGGCATAGAGAAATCCTTCAATGCCTTACTGTCTGGTTGTGCTTCAGGTTCTGTCATTGTTTCAGAATCAGAAGAAGAAGTAGAAGTTGAATCAATCGCTTTCTTACGGGTCTGAGAACGTGTTTGCATAAACGCGACCCAAGTACCTGAAATAAAGAAAAGAAGAAAAGTGAGAAGAGAATATAATCCTAGTCAGTGAATTTTAATGCACACTGATGACAAGTACATAAACTAATTAATTAACACCGAGTCCCCGGCAGCGGCGCCAAAAACTTGTTCGGTGAAATCTACACGCAAGCGCACGTGATCATAAGTAATATATTTGTTCGTTCCCACAGAGACTGGTGAATTAAGAATACGCACCTATGCCACAATGTATGATCAATTATCACTGCTAAGACAATTAACAAGGATTTGTTTCTTTTATACTAATACTAAAATTACTAATCAAATTCAGAATAGGAAAACACATGGGATTCTAACTTCATTATCGAATTCATCTAGAATTGAAATTACTGATTATCATGCGACTGTTGATCCTAATCAGACAACACGAAAGTAATACATGCCAACTCTCGTTGCACACATATCATACCAATCAAAATCCACAATTAAGATAGAAATCTCATGGACACCAACAAAGCTCAGACCCTATATCTCTATAGCGGTAGTGTAAGCAGAGAGGTTTAATAACAAGTCGTCTATCGTGATTACACAGGGTGATAAAAATAGTTCAAGTCTACCACAAATTATGTTTCATTCACATAATCCTATGTTTACATGGCATGGTTCTAAATTCAATCATCCACTCTCGCTTCAGAAAGAATTAACAAACAACTTAGAAGTTAGCTACGCTTCTAAGAAGAATAAGCACGGCTCATGCAAAGAAATCAACGTACGTCGCAAGATCAAGTAATTAATATTCGTTACTAGACTACATCGATAAATCCATTAGAATCCCATGAAGGCGGTTAGTTCATAATCGAACTAATCGACATCATGGGTTCTAATGAAAACATGATAGAATAAGACAAGAATTAAATGGAATAAAAATGCTTGAATTGAATATAATAAGGATCACACGTTACAGATTGATGTTCACGATCTTGCTCGAAACTGTCACTTCCTCGCAAAGAACGATCTAATACAAACTGATAATGTGTTTGATTACAAGAGAAAACTAAAACTATGAAATTGTTCCGATATTCTAACTACTATATGGCTAGGGTTTTTACACACGAGAAATAAAATGCATTGACTAAGTCAACCGGGCCTCGGCCGCTGCGAAAATCCATCAGAAAAGCTGTAAAAATCGGCCCGGGAAGTTTCTGTGGGGCGCCACCGCGCTACTCTAGCGCGGGCGCGCTAGATGTAGCAGACTGTAGCGCGGGCGCGCTACAGGTTAGCGCGGGCGCGCTAGTGTCTGTGATGGCACTCCCGTTTCTTCGTTTCTCGCTCGTTCTCGCGTGCATGTCCTTCCTCGCTTCTAATACCACTTCCGTAGGTGATCACGGTTGCATTTAGCATATGCAACAAGCCCTTTAAACCCCTAGATAGCTCTAGTGGACGAGTGTGCTCTCGTGAGGGTTTGTAGAAGATATACCCACAAAATCCCAAGTCGCGGTGAATCCACAATTCTCTATTCTTGCAATTAATGCACCAAAACCAACCTAAAATGATAGAAAATCACTTCATCACCTCAACTCGTGACCTGCACAGAAAAACACTAAAAACACATTAAAAGACACTAAACACTTAAGTACAACCAACCAATTTAAGTGGAAATGAAGGCCTATAAGTGTGTATAAATACCACTTATCAGTATGCATAAATCTGGGCAGCCAAAAGAGCTAGGAGCCGCCTAGCTGGATTGGGAATATCCAAAATACAGAGTAAGAGATCAACCCAACTCCAGGTAGGCAGAAGGGTAAACGAAACAATGGGCTACAATAGGTGCATGATGATGTAGTGTGAGTAGTGGCAGTGAAGAAACAAATGATCATGAGTTTCATTGCCACCAATACACAAGTAACAAAAGGTGGTGGAAGTGAGACGTCAGTGTTCCAATCTATCCAGTGTGCCAAGTCGGCCCAACACAGGAGCCACGAGTGTGTCCGAAACCTGGGGATGCCATGCTTGAACCAAACCGCATTGAACCAAGGCACAGGATCACCCTGCCATCTAATAGAGTCCCAAATCCATCTTACAGAGACTTGAGGCTTACCATTCCAAAGAATTCGATCACCCCTGTTGGGGAACACATGAGGGTGGTCGAAGGTCGCGACCCAATGCTGAAAACGGGCACTAGGGCGACGCTGATGCAGGTTGGGTACGGGCAAACTCCATGTGGCTCCATGAAGAATGTCACAGACCTTAGCATCAATGATGGAATTAGCATAACTGATAATGGGGTCAGTCATGCTAGAGGCCAAAGGAGAACCCCGGAACCAAGGGTCAAACCACAGAGAAATGGAGGAGCCATCCCCGATATTGTAAGAGATTTGAGATCTAGCAATGTCACGAAGAGAGAGCACTTGCCTCCAAATCCAAGAGCAATCCAAAAGGATAGTGAGAGCCCAGAAATGCTTGCGTTTAATGACCGTGTGGAGAACCCAGGAAGACCAAAGAGATGACTCATTCTTGCTAACGATCAGCCAAAGATAGTGAATGATTTGAGCTTTGTTCCATTCCATGGGCTTTGGCAATCCCAGACCCCCTTCTTCTTTAGGCAAACATAAGTCATCCCAAGCCACCTTGGCTCCTCCTATGGAATTGGTGTTACCCTTCCATAGAAAGCGAGTGAAAAGGGATTGGAGCAACTTGTGAACACCTTTAGGCAGGATGAAGTGTCGCGACCAAAACGCAACCATAGCAAAAAACACAGATTTAAGGAGTTGTAACCGGCCAGCAAGAGATAAGAGGATTGTAGTCCGAATATTTATGCGGTTAGTGATTTTTTCAATCAAAGGCATACAATCCCTAATGCAAAGCTGCTTAGAAATTAGGGGAACCCCCAAGAAGCGAAGGGGGAGGTGACCGTGAGGCATGTTAAACTCATAATCAAACCAATGTATCAAAGCACCATCACAGTTATTAAAAAAACATTGACTCTTAGCATAATTTGCAGAGAGGCCACTTACAGAAGCAAAGAGACTCATGGAATCCATGACATGTTTGATAGAGGCTTGATCCCCTCTCGAAAAGATCAAAACGTCATCAGCAAAGAACAAATGGGTGAGCTTAAGCTCCTTGCATCTCCAGTGATACATAAAGTGTGAGGGCACTAAATTAAGAATGGCAGAGAAAACGTTCATGGCTATAGAGAAAAGGTAGGGTGAGAGAGGATCACCCTGCCGTAGCCCTTTAGCACCCTTGAAGTATCCCACCGTGGCTCCATTTAATTTGACTGAGTAAGAGGTCGAGCAAACGCAACCTCTAATCCATCCAATAAAGATCTGTGGGAAGTGCATGTGTTCCATGGCTTCAAAAAGAAAGTTCCAGTCAAGCGAGTCAAAAGCTTTATTGAGATCAAGCTTGAAAGCACACTTTGGGAGACCCGTTTCATGACCATAGCCTCTAAAAAGCTCTTGGGCTAGGAGAATGTTGTCTGAAATCTGCCTTCCAGGAACAAAGGCAGACTGAGCACGATCAACGATAGAAGGCATCACAACCTTTAACCGTGAGGCAAGAATTTTGGAAATACATTTATACATGGTGGTGCACAGGGAAATTGGCCTGAAATCACGCATAGTAGTAGGGGTACGCGACTTAGGAATTAGAGCAATGAGAGTGGAATTAATACCATGGTGAAGTTGAGAAGTGGTGAAGAAATCTTTGACAGCCCTACAGAAATCTTCCCCAATAATGCTCCAAGTTGCAATGAAAAATTCCCTATTAAAGCCATCAGGCCCAAGCGCCTTATTTGGCTTTAAGCTCTTCAAAGTAGTGAAAATAAGCTCATTAGAGATGGGCTTTAACAGCTCATCAAAAAGAGAAGCATCCACAGTTGGGTATTGGAAGGAGCCCCAATCAAAATCCAATTGAGGGCTGCAGGATCCCAGAGTTTCCTTGAAAAAGGTCACAGCCGTATTGGACACATCCGAATGACCACGCACCAAGTTGCCCATACCATCTACTAACGAAAGCACTTTGTTAGAATTCCAATTGGCTCTAGTTTGATGATAGAAAAAACTATTGTTGCCATCACCAAGCTTTAACCAATTACATCTTGATTTTTGCTGAAATAGACTCTCTTCATCTTTGAGAGCCGTCTCAAGCGCCAGAATTGCACACGACTCAGCCTCCAAAAGGGAACAATTTGCATTGTCAAGAGCCAGGGCCACCTGAATTGCAGTTAGCTCCTCTCGTCTTTGCATAACAATGGTTTTGACATTACCATGATGTTTGTTGAGCTCCACCAACTTACCCCTAACACCTTTGAGTTTACGCCAAAAAACAGCCATGGGATCCCCATATAATGGCTCCCCCCAAGCTGCAGTCACCGCGTCCATAAAGCCCTCAATTTCCAACATGAAGTTAAAAAACTGGAACCCTTTTGGGATCTTCTCAAGATGCTCAGAAATACAGATAATCAAAGGAGAATGATCCATGAGGCCATGAGGTTTGACAAGAACCTGGCTAGAAGCAAACTCCAAAAGCCAGTGCTTGTTAACGAGAGCCCTGTCAAGCCTTTTGAGAACAGGATCCACAGGGCGCTTATTGGTCAAAGTGAAGAGGTCACCACTAGTTCGCAGATCAGAGAGCCCTGAATCACATACACAATCCTTAAACTGCTGCATTTCAGGAGTCCAGTGTTCCCTACCACCAAAAATCTCATTGACACTCAAGATAGTGTTAAAATCCCCACAAATACACCAAGGTGCACCCGGGTCAAAAGTGGATAGATAATCCCATAAAGGAATCCTATCACAGCCATCATTGAAAGCATAAACAAAGCTTATAAAGAAGTGCAGATTAGCAGGTTTAAAGGTGACATTACAACTCATGTACTGGGGGGAGGAGGCAACAACAATGACATCCCAAATTGTGGCATCCCACCCAATCAAGATGCGACCATTAAAATGATCCAAATGGTTAGCGACCCAAGACCAATTTTTCTTCAACTTATTAACAACCTTAGTAAGATTAGCTACTTTAACTTTAGTTTCCAATAAACCAACAAAGTTCAAGTGATTAGAATTAACAAAATTAAGAACCTCACGCTGGTGAGTTCTTTTATTCAAGCCCCTAACATTCCAGGCGGCACAATTCATTAAAAAAGATGAGGGTTAGTCACCTTACCCCGTCACCTTAGGCTTCTTTTGTTCTCAATGTGAGTAAATCCATCTTCATCCACATTCTTGCCCCTTTTTCTTGGAGAAGTCAAAGGTGGAGACACCTGTGGTGAATTAGTGAAGAAAGGTCCATTCTGGCCTTTACCATTACTCTTCTTTCTTTTATTCTTTGAAGATTCAGAAACCGTGTTTTGGGGGCATGTTGGTGGGGTGAAGGAAGCAGGAAGGGCACACACAACCTCAAACATCACAAGTTGATCAACTTCCATTTTAACAAGGGCGACATGAGCATCACTGGGGCATTCTAGGTGCGCAGCAGGCGCACTCTCGGGCACAGAGGCGCTAGGGCGCACTAGGGGCACCAGAAGGCGCATTCACAAGCGCAGAGGCACTAGGTTGCACCAAGGGCTCAGACGGGGCATCAATGGAGCATTCCAAGGGCGCAACAGGCGCGCTCTCGAGCACAGCAGCAGTAGAGCTCACCAAGGGCGCACTAGGCGCTCTCTCAGGCGCAGAGGCGCTAGGTCGCACCAAGGGCACAGACGGAGGATCAATGGGGCATTCCATGAGCACCACAGGGCTATCCTGGGGCAAAGCATCCCCAACAGGTCTAGTTGCATCCACATGCTCAGAATCGGTATCCATGACTTCAGTATCAGCCGAAGCATCAATCTCACCCTCTTCCAAAACAGCAAACTTGTTGGAGGTTCCCACGTCACTGGCAGGGGTGGTGGGTTTCACAGAGGTTTGTTTTGCAGGGGTGGTTTTCCCTACTGGGTCCATCTCCACAGGGCAACCCATAAATTCAGCCTTTTCTTTCCCCTTCTTTACTGGAGCTTTTTCTTTAGTGGGAGGCTTCACATAAGAGGGATTCTTCTCACATCTTGAGTCATAGTGCCCAAAAGCCTTGCAATAGGAACACGACTGTGGCACCGAGCTGTAGTCAATACCCACCCTTACCTTGACCACCTCACCAGAATCCTCGTCAAGAATAGGGACCCAAACAGCCTTTGGATAGGCACAGTCATACGTAATCTCAACAAGAACCCCAGCATATTTCATAGGATTCAAAGTGGCAGTTTGATTATCAAGACTGAGTGGAACACCCACAGCACTAGCAATGTGCTTTAGACCCTCCCTTGTCCAATAAGAGTGTGGCACATCCACCAATTTCACCCAAGTCGAAACTTTCTTGAGACATTTTTCTGAAAACTAGCTCCATCAGTCCAGGGAGCCAGATAAATTCTCTTGCCCCCAATTTGGATAGAACGCAAAGCCAACACTTTCTTCATCTCAGCCTCGGTTTCAAAACGAAAGGTATAATATCCCTTAGAGTTGTAATAAACATTCTTCAAACCATTATTAGACCAAAGCTTCATTGTCTACTCCTTAACATATTTAAACTGTAAACTAGCACCAACAAAGTGCCCAATACAGCTAGAAGACCATTGTTTTCGAGCCTCAATTAAAAAAGAATGGGGCAACTCAAGAGTAGCCGTCTCATCCCCATTAAGAGAGATCTTTCAAGGAGCATCTTTAAATCCATCATCAAAATGTTCTGCCTTATCTCCATAATTAACTATTTTTGACCAAGTAATCCTGGGAACACTCGAGTCTTCACAGCTAGTGGACTCAGAACCTGAACAAATTCTAAGTACCCCATTTTGAACCTCAAAACTCTTTTTTAAAGACTCCAACGAACTAGTCTTAACACACCCAAAATTATCCATATTTCTAGCATATTTAGCTGACTGAAACTTGACAAAATCAGTCATAGATAAGCCATTGTTCTCATGGAATGTACCTACATCAATCATAGTGCGTTGATGCTTGATAGCCTGGGCACGAGCTTGAAAGTCCACCACAGGCTCAGCCTCGCGCACTCCTCGAGCGCTCAAGGGCGCAGACACCGCACGCGCGCTAGAAGAGCCATCCTCGCGCACAATGCGAGCACTATCGAGCACAGGCGCACCACGCGCATTCATCGGAGAAATGCCGCGCGCAGCCTGAGTGACCTGAGCAACAGAGTCACTAGAGCTCGCAGCTTCAACAAATTCACCCAAAAGCATAGCAGCTGGCATTTGAGCATACAAATCAAAGGAAGAATGATCTTGGACATCATCCACAGCATTGGGGGCCATTAAAGGGACATTCTCATCACTGGAGGCAAGAGGCACAATATTTAAAGGCGGCGAAGCCACCTCAGGCATTTCATCGAGCACCATTGGAGCATTCACAGGCACATCTGGAGCAACAAGTCCAGGAGGCGGCAAAGGTGGAAAATCATCCATAAAAGTAACAAATCTGGAAGAAACCAAAGGTGGAATTGTAGAGAAAGTAACATTCCAGATTTTCAGAATTTGTTTATTAATATAGAAATAAGTTTTTGAATATTATTACTGGCTTTAATTGGTTTTTGTGTATAGTTGTTTCTGATAAGATGAATGGACTGTGTAGTATGAGTATAATTGTGATGTGAATTATAAGGGTTAAACTGATTATGCATTCTTCTTCTGTGATTTCGTATATTTTTAAGACCCGGATTTTTTTCAAAAATTGTTTATCGTTATGAAAGTAATTTTCTTAGAGAGAAAGGAATAAAGTTCAATATTTTATTCCAGTTTAATGTGTTTTCAAAACTTTATATTTAAATTCCGGGTTATTTTGTTATCAACACAGGGTTGTCTTTTCAAAACTATATTTCATATAATTGATTTTAAAGATTTAAAAGATTGGTATGTGATTATAATTGTTACATGGCTAAGTGTTGCATGTGAAATTGTGAGTTTAATTAGTTATGATAACTAAATGTGAATATTGGATGAATTTTAGTGTAAATTGGTTTTCTGTAATTGTTATTTATATGTGCCAGATCTGTGAGTTTAATTATTGATATTATCAGAATGAGTCATATGTTATTTAGATATTTTCTAAATGATTTATATACGGATATATGAATATCCTTTCAAAACTCATTTCGAATATTATTTCTAAAATACAGAGGTTTGTTATGCAAAAGTTAGATGATTGATATGTGAATATATGTAGTACTTGATTAAGTGATACGTGTGTAATGGTTGCGTACTTAGTTATGGTTATTTCTGAATATTATATGGATATTTGGTAAATTATATGAGGACTAGTTTTCTATTTTGATTGCTTATATATGTTGCAATCGCGAGTTTTCAATTTTTATATTCTCATAATAAAATATGGAACATTTGGGTATTTTCCTGATAATTTATGGATATTATGTGATACGTATATGAATTTTTGTGAATTTGGTGTTATCTGGTTTATTGAATTGACTGCTCATATGTTTTCGGATTTGAGATATTCCAATTTCTATATGATCGAGATAAAATATAGTTTATTTAGATATGTTCATATCGATTTTTGGATTGCTACGTGATTTTATAATCGATTTGTGAATGTAATTTTGTTTAATTATTATTTATATTAAAGTAGTTATTTAGCATTTTAAACCCCGCGGGCGTTCGGGAAAATTTCGCCAGTAGGCTATTTGGGACATTCTGAGCATTTTTCGTGTTTTAACTTTTTCAATCCGGAGCACGGTTTGCCCCGTAAATGGTCCGGTATGATTTTGTGAATATTTTTAAAGCTAATAATTATCTGGTTGTCTCGTAATGCGTGAAGCATATTCCAGGAATATTCCAAACCATATTCAAGGAATATTCCAAAGCATATTCAAGGAATATTCTCTTATCTTCCTCTATAAATATCCCTTACCAGTTTATTTCGCGCGTGCAATCATTTCGCCAGTTTCTCCGCACGAGTACCGAGAGAAAACGAACGGGTGTTCTTCGTGTTCTTCATAATCAAACAAGGATTTGAAGGCGTTATTGGAATCCGATGGAGGCGTATAAATAGTCAAAACGAAGCTCTCGACGCGTAGAATCTAGTACAATCATCCGTTTATATGCAGATTCAACAGGTGATTTTAGATTATTTTTCTAAAATTCGAATTTATCTGATTTAAATGATGAATTTTCGCAAACTTGGTTGTTTGATTGTTTTGATGATTCCATGTTGTAGTACGTGTTTTTCTCGTCGTTTTGGTATATTATATGTTGAATTTTGAGTCCAGAATCATATAGAAAACGCCGTTTGATTTCAAAATATGTGTGTTCTTCGTGTTCTTGAAGCATTCATCGGAAAGTTTAAGTTTTTGCCGGACTTTGAGTTTTAAGAAATCTGGGCAGTTTTGAAGGTCACCATAATGATCAGCTTGTTGTGGGGAGTAGTTTTACATGCTTAGTGTGGGTGGAGGATTTGAAAAACGGCCAGAACGGAGGAGTAAAGCTGCCTTCGCCGGCGAGTTTAACAGCCCAAATTCTGGCCAATTCGTCCCTTGTTTGACAAATCTGATCATATATACACGTTTATGGATGTATATACTTTAATTTTGAAGAGTTTGGATGAAGGTGGTGGCTCGTATGGTCGTTTCCGGCGAGTCTGAGGGCGGCGACGGCAAAATTGCTGTTTAGCCCCCAGTATTTTGAAGGTGATGAAGTTTTTGTACTTAGGTTTTGGAACTTACGAATTACCCCCTGTAACTTCTTAAAGTTACAGTTTATACCCCGGATGAAAACTTTCAAAAGTTTACAAAATAAACCTTTTGATTTAATTTTCTAAAATTGTTTTATTTAATTATTTTAAATTTCAAAAATAGTTTTTAATTATTTCTTTATTCAAAAATAAATCTAAATTAGTTTATTAATTAATTTTAATTAGTAATTAATTATTTTAATTGGTCAATTAATTTAATATTAATTGATTAATTATTTTAGTTAATTATTAATTGATTTTAATTGATTAATTAATTAGATTTAATTGTTCCTTTTGATTTAAAAATTCGGAAAAATAGTTTCGAGCTTTGAATCATTTCTCTAAAATATGTTTGAGGCTCGTTAATTGATTTCAAATGATTTCGGATCCGATCTTGAGCAATCGGATTTGACTATTTATTCAAAAATGGATTCTTTTACCTGTTTTAATTCTGAAAATTGTTTAAAAATTCCAGAAAATTCCCGAAAAGTCATTTTTAACCCAAGAGTTGATTTAGTATCAATTGGGGTGGGAAACCTTATGTGTAATGTGTTGTCTGCTATCTGTTTGATGTGTTATGTGCCGATAAAGGAGTTAGAAAACGGTTTTGGTCATAACTTTTGATCCGTAAGTCGGAATCAAGTGAAACGAAAGAGAGATAGAAGCTTGTGGAATCTAGTTTAATATGATGTGAAAATATGGTTGAGTATGTGATGTATATATATATATATATATATATATATATATATATATATATATATGTTATGAAATATGCAGAATGTGTTAATATGTGATCTGTGTGCCATGAATTGATGATTATGTGATACATATTCGTTTCTGATATTATAAACATAATAAATGATTTGAGTGACATGGGGTTGTGATTTGATTGATATTGAATAAGAGTATATGGATTATGAAATTCAGGATGACTGAATTGGTTGTTGGTTGGGAATAGGTTGACAGGTGGCTAGTCTTGTAAATAGACGAGGTGCTGTCAGGTTTTTAATATGATTTATATGATTATTGATTGGTAATATGCTATGTGGATTATGATTTGACTATATGATAGAGTCAAAGCATGATTACGTGTTAAGTGATATCTAATAGGTTTAAAGGGTTATATAAGGGGGTATCGATATACGTGATGTGTATGTACAATATATTGTTTAGTGATTATAGTATTGTCTTATTCTCGTTAAGGATTTGGGCGAGACGTATACGATCGAAGACATTCAGGAAGTCAAACGATGATGCAAAGCGAATGAGAAATGAATCGAAGAGACGAAGTCGTATTACGAATAGAATATATACAGAGATGGTCGGGAGGTTATGATATGCATAGATTGTGAGATGGAAAGATAAGTTTAAGCTGTGTGTGGAGTCGGATTTAAGGCAAGTTTTCCTAAATCCTTCCTCATATATATATTGCATGCTCTGATTATTCTGTCAAGATTATGGTGTTGTTTATACTGAAACCCTTCTCAAACAAACTCTTATTTCTGAGAATGAAACCCATGATTATTTTCTACTTTCAAGTTTTTGAAAAGCCAAACACCCAAATACTCTCAATTTCTATTACAAGTATTCTGATCCATTCTGTCCAATCCTCAAGATTTTAAAAATATCAGCTTTACAAATTAATTCGAAGTTCAGACCGTCATTGAAGCATGGGTTGCTCAGTGATAGTTAGAACCTAGAATGAGTTGGGATTTTCTTGATTATTCAACCCGCCATTGTCATGCTGGTTTAGCAGGCTAAATTCAGTTGCTTAGCCGATAATGGAGGATACTGAATAGTTAGGAATTTCCTGAACTATGATTTATCAAAAGACGGACTGTGGTTTATGAAATGTTGATTCTCGAAAGTTGACTTGGAATATTTCTGTTGTTGATAATGATTATGATTCTGTTTTGTTGATTAAATTGTCTATTGATTTAAATTGTTAGAATTGGATTAGTTTTTATAAAATATGTGGACCAGATTCGTGGTCAGACCAGATTCGTGGTCAATTATAGGCCAAATTGTGCCTTGGATCCAGTATAGAGAGCAGGGCTGTGTGCCATGTTCGGGGTTAGTGCGTGACTGATCAGCAGCCTAACCTTTGGTTTTTAAGTAAAAATGTGATGAATCCAATTCGACAATTCTTCTGTAAGTTTGAATTCTGATTTCATTTGCTGATAAGAATTATGAAGTTTTCAATTACATATCCTGAACTTGTGAACCCTGAGAAGATATTTCAGGACTATTGTTGCTTTTATACACTTGCTGAGCATTGTTGCTCACCCTTGCTATTCCTTTTTAACCATTACAGAAAAGCTTAGAGATGAATTGCTTGATTGAGATTGCGAGTATGGCTAAGGCTAAGCGAGGAGTCAGAGTTATAGAATATCCAGAAGACAAGTGGAATGTCCAGGGAGATTGTCAAGGTTGGTTCTAGATAGAATTGTATTGATGAGATTCAGTTGTAAGTCATAATTGAAATAGATTGACAGTGACTCTTCTTATCGAAGATGATCTGAGATTGTAAGACATTGTTTATTTATAGTGGTTGATTCTAATTTCAATACTATGACCTGGATGCGATCCTGTTTTTAGGGGGTTAAAGTGTTTTCTTTTAAATCTTTTATTAAAGTCTTCAAGTTTTAAATTCTTTGATTTTATTATTTTTTTTAGAAATACAGGTTTTCAAAAGTGTTTTACAAATGGTTTTGTGTGGTGACGTCAGAATCCAGACCCCCGGATTCTCGGGATGTCACAGTTGGTATCAGAGCAACAGGTTATAAGTTATTGAAATTAGAATACAGATTGTGGTTTTAAGTTTTATAGAGAGGAAGTGTTCAGTGACCTCATATAGAGGTATTGTGAGACTGTCTGGGGATAGTCTAGAGAGGTAATTGGAATAGAATTTAGATAGTTAATTAGGTTGAGGGTAAATGTTTAGATAGATTATGGTTCCTAAGTCTAGATACTTGGTTTCTAGTATAGGGATTGATTGAGATAGTGATTTGTGATAAGGGTCAGAGTTAGACCTAGTCAAAAGAGTATTAATAGTGAATGATTGAGTTAAGAATGATAAAGATGCATGGTTTAGAGTATTCTGACCATGTTACATATTTGAAAGTGGTTTATCGTTTTGATTGAGATGTAAAAGAATGGATGTATAATATGAGATATATTGGATTAGAAAGAGAGTTTTGTAGATAGATGAGATGTGAATGATAGAGAGTATGTGGAATTGAGTCTAGTTATCAGAAGTGATATTGTGAGTAAGATAGAACGTTAGTCTTCAACGATGACGCTTCAAGCTAACCGGGATTCATCTGCTATCAAGATGAGCCAGCTTCATTGCGAATGATAATGTCTACAAGGAAATCTTACGAGGCTATCATGAGTTAATGATGATCGATTATCGAGAACGTCGAGAAGAAGACATACATTGAACAACGATTTATGGAAGCAGAGCAGGAATTTGAGAAGACCTTGGCAATATCTTTCTTCAACAAAAGCTTATTTTAATTCTTCTCATCATCATTAAGTCCTTACTAGAATACCTTTTCTACAAAAGTTTTGATAAATGAGATTTTCTATTTCTCGAATGACGAGAGAACATTGGTATTGATTATTGATGTTGGTATTGATTCTTGGTATGTGATAAAGGCTGTTGTGAAAAGACAATGATATTTCTTGATACTTCTTGACATTCTTTGATATTATTTGATACACCTTGATATCTTCTGATATTCTTTGGTATTCCTTGAGATTCCTTGGTATCCCTTCCATTTGATTGGGATGAACAACCCTAGTTATAGGGGACACAAGGTATACCTGTCTGTGTGATAGGAGTTGGATGGGACGCCATCACTTGTGGGTGTTGTGATTACAAGAAGGTTAACAACCTTTAGTAGTGTCTAATATGGGCACGCAACACTAAGTTCGTTTGATCATATTGATCTCTCAGTCACTCTCCTATTTAAATATGACCTATTTTGAAAACATGTTGTTCCATTCTAAGTTCTTAAAGACTGATTCTAAGAATTGAACTCTGTAATTATGAAAGTTTTGATACTCTTAATTGTTTCAAAGTCAAAGGTATGCCAAGGTCGATTAAAGGTGGGGGATGATATTACGAAGTGTGTACGTTTTAGTTCTCTTCGCGGATTCTGAGGACAGAATCCTTATAAGGGGGGTAGAATGTAACATTCCAGATTTTCAGAATTTGTTTATTAATATAAAAATAAGTTTTTGAATATTATTACTGGCTTTAATTGGTTTTTGTGTATAGTTGTTTCTGATAAGATGAATGGACTGTGTAGTATGAGTATAATTGTGATGTGAATTATAAGGGTTAAACTGATTATGCATTCTTCTTCTGTGATTTCGTATATTTTTACGACCCGGATTTTTTTCAAAAATTGTTTATCGTTATGAAAGTAATTTTCTTAGAGAGAAAGGAATAAAGTTCAATATTTTATTCCAGTTTAATGTGTTTTCAAAACTTTATATTTAAATTCCGGGTTATTTTGTTATCAACACAGGGTTGTCTTTTCAAAACTATATTTCATATAATTGATTTTAAAGATTTAAAAGATTGGTATGTGATTATAATTGTTACATGGCTAAGTGTTGCATGTGAAATTGTGAGTTTAATTAGTTATGATAACTAAATGTGAATATTGGATGAATTTTAGTGTAAATTGGTTTTCTGTAATTGTTATTTATATGTGCCAGATCTGTGAGTTTAATTATTGATATTATCAGAATGAGTCATGTGTTATTTAGATATTTTCTAAATGATTTATATACGGATATATGAATATCCTTTCAAAACTCATTTCGAATATTATTTCTAAAATACAGAGGTTTGTTATGCAAAAGTTAGATGATTGATATGTGAATATATGTAGTACTTGATTAAGTGATACGTGTGTAATGGTCGCGTACTTAGTTATGGTTATTTCTGAATATTATATGGATATTTGGTAAATTATATGAGGACTAGTTTTCTATTTTGATTGCTTATATATGTTGCAATCGCGAGTTTTCAATTTTTATATTCTCATAATAAAATATGGAACATTTGGGTATTTTCCTGATAATTTATGGATATTATATGATACGTATATGAATTTTTGTGAATTTGGTGTTATCTGGTTTATTGAATTGACTGCTCATATGTTTTCGGATTTGAGATATTCCAATTTCTATATGATCGAGATAAAATATAGTTTATTTAGATATGTTCATATCGATTTTTGGATTGCTACGTGATTTTATAATCGATTTGTGAATTTAATTTTGTTTAATTATTATTTATATTAAAGTAGTTATTTAGCATTTTAAACCCCGCGGGCGTTCGGTAAAATTTCGCCAGTAGGCTATTTGGGACATTCTGAGCATTTTTCGTGTTTTAACTTTTTCAATCCGGAGCACGGTTTGCCCCGTAAATGGTCCGGTATGATTTTGTGAATATTTTTAAAGTTAATAATTATCTGGTTGTCTCGTAATGCGTGAAGCATATTCCAGGAATATTCCAAAGCATATTCAAGGAATATTCCAAAGCATATTCAAGGAATATTCTCTTATCTTCCTCTATAAATATCCCTTACCAGTTTATTTCGCGCGTACAATCGTTTCGCCAGTTTCTCCGCACGAGTACCGAGAGAAAACGAACGGGTGTTCTTCGTGTTCTTCATAATCAAACAAGGATTTGAAGGCGTTATTGGAATCCGATGGAGGCGTATAAATAGTCAAAACGAAGCTCTCGACGCGTAGAATCTAGTACAATCATCCGTTTATATGCAGATTCAACAGGTGATTTGAGATTATTTTTCTAAAATTCGAATTTATCTGATTTAAATGATGAATTTTCGCAAACTTGGTTGTTTGATTGTTTTGATGATTCCATGTTGTAGTACGTGTTTTTCTCGTCGTTTTGGTATATTATATGTTGAATTTTGAGTCCAGAATCATATAGAAAACGCCGTTTGATTTCAAAATATGTGTGTTCTTCGTGTTCTTGAAGCATTCATCGGAAAGTTTAAGTTTTTGCCGGACTTTGAGTTTTAAGAAATCTGGGCAGTTTTGAAGGTCACCATAATGATCAGCTTGTTGTGGGGAGTAGTTTTACATGCTTAGTGTGGGTGGAGGAGTTGAAAAACGGCCAGAACGGAGGAGTAAAGCTGCCTTCGCCGGCGAGTTTAACAGCCCAAATTCTGGCCAATTCGTCCCTTGTTTGACAAATCTGATCATATATACACGTTTATGGATGTATATACTTTAATTCTGGAGAGTTTGGATGAAGGTGGTGGCTCGTATGGTCGTTTCCGGCGAGTCTGAGGGCGGCGACGGCAAAATTGTTGTTTAGCCCCCAGTGTTTTGAAGGTGATGAAGTTTTTGTACTTAGGTTTTGGAACTTACGAATTACCCCCTGTAACTTCTTAAAGTTACAGTTTATACCCCGGATGAAAACTTTCAAAAGTTTACAAAATAAACCTTTTGATTTAATTTTCTAAAACTGTTTTATTTAATTATTTTAAATTTCAAAAATAGTTTTTAATTATTTCTTTATTCAAAAATAAATCTAAATTAGTTTATGAATTAATTTTAATTAGTAATTAATTATTTTAATTGGTCAATTAATTTAATATTAATTGATTAATTATTTTAGTTAATTATTAATTGATTTTAATTGATTAATTAATTAGATTTAATTGTTCCTTTTGATTTAAAAATTCCGAAAAATAGTTTCGAGCTTTGAATCATTTCTCTAAAATATGTTTGAGGCTCGTGAATTGATTTCAAATGATTTCGGATCCGATCTTGAGCAATCGGATTTGACTATTTATTCAAAAATGGATTCTTTTACCTGTTTTAATTCTGAAAATTGTTTAAAAATTCCAGAAAATTCCCGAAAAGTCATTTTTAACCCAAGAGTTGATTTAGTATCAATTGGGGTGGGAAACCTTATGTGTAATGTGTTGTTTGCTATCTGTTTGATGTGTTATGTGCCGATAAAGAAGTTAGAAAACGGTTTTGGTCATAACTTTTGATCCGTAAGTCGGAATCAAGTGAAACGAAAGAGAGATAGAAGCTTGTGGAATCTAGTTTAATATGATGTGACAATATGGTTGAGTATGTGATGTGTATATATATATATTTATATATATATATATATATATGTGTGTGTGTGTGTGTTATGAAATATGCAGAATGTGTTAATATGTGATCTGTGTGCCATGAATTGATGATTATGTGATACATATTCGTTTCCGATATTATAAACATAATAAATGATTTGAGTGACATGGGGTTGTGATTTGATTGATATTGAATAAGAGTATATGGATTATGAAATTCAGGATGATTGAATTGGTTGTTGGTTGGGAATAGGTTGACAGGTGGCTAGTCTTGTAAATAGACGAGGTGCTGTCAGGTTTTTAATATGATTTATATGATTATTGATTGGTAATATGCTATGTGGATTATGATTTGACTATATGATAGAGTCAAAGCATGATTACGTGTTAAGTGATATCTAATAGGTTTAAAGGGTTATATAAGGGGGTATCGATATACATGATGTGTATGTACAATATATTGTTTAGTGATTATAGTATTGTCTTATTCTCGTTAAGGATTTGGACGAGACGTATACGATCGAAGACATTCAGGAAGTCAAACGATGATGCAAAGCGAATGAGAAATGAATCGAAGAGACGACGTCGTATTACGAATAGAATATATACAGAGATGGTCGGGAGGTTATGATATGCATAGATTGTGAGATGGAAAGATAAGTTTAAGCTGTGTGTGGAGTCGGATTTAAGGCAAGTTTTCCTAAATCCTTCCTCATATATATATTGCATGCTCTGATTATTCTGTCAAGATTATGGTGTTGTTTATACTGAAACCCTTCTCAAATAAACTCTTATTTCTGAGAATGAAACCCATGATTATTTTCTACTTTCAAGTTTTTGAAAAGCCAAACACCCAAATACTCTCAATTTCTATTACAAGTATTCTGATCCATTCTGTCCAATCCTCAAGATTTTAAAAATATCAGCTTTACAAATTAATTCGAAGTTCAGACCGTCATTGAAGCATGGGTTGCTCAGTGATAGTTAGAACCTAGAATGAGTTGGGATTTTCTTGATTATTCAACCCGCCATTGTCATGCTGGTTTAGAAGGCTAAATTCAGTTGCTTAGCCGATAATGGAGGATACTGAATAGTTAGGAATTTCCTGAACTATGATTTATCAAAAGACGGACTGTGGTTTATGAAATGTTGATTCTCGAAAGTTGACTTGGAATATTTTTGTTGTTGATAATGATTATGATTCTGTTCTGTTGATTAAATTGTCTACTGATTTAAATTGTTAGAATTGGATTAGTTTTTATAAAATATGTGGACCAGATTCGTGGTCAGACCAGATTCGTGGTCAATTATAGGCCAATGTGTGCCTTGGATCCAGTATAGAGAGCAGGGCTGTGTGCCATGTTCGGGGTTAGTGCGTGACTGATCAGCAGCCTAACCTTTGGTTTTTAAGTAAAAATGTGATGAATCCAATTCGACAATTCTTCTGTAAGTTTGAATTCTGATTTCATTTGCTGATAAGAATTATGAAGTTTTCAATTACATATCCTGAACTTGTGAACCCTGATAAGATATTTCAGGACTATTGTTGCTTTTATACACTTGCTGAGCATTGTTGCTGAAAGGCATATGTTAAGCCTATTTGTATTTAAGAGGAATCAACTCAACTTTGATAAGAAAGCAAGTAAATAGCAAGTACTGTTATCCGGAATCCGTACGAAGAACGTCAAATGATTTATTGAAGATTTTATGTCAGAAGAATTTCAGGATGCTGCTGCAAACCACTGGAAGAAGCTCATTAATATGATCAAGCCTCAGTGTACAAATAATCTTTTGTAGCACGTCCAGAAGATCAGAAGGTATAAGGTTTAAATACTTTATTTATTCAGAAGATTCCATGTTGTGTCAACAAATGAAGATGAACTAAGAAGACGAGGAATCGACGAACAAGCCACCGCCTAATTGTTTAATTGACAAGGAATATTTAATTCAGCTAGTTACAGATGAACCAGACAGTACATTTGTGTATCAGCTCATCCGATTAAATATTCTGAGTCAAGAGAAGGTGGTCGTTCAATCAAGTCGAAGATCATAATTGTTTAAAGAAGACTGAAGACTCTGCTGAAGAAGAAAAAGGATAATTAATTTTCTAATTAATTATTTCACTTCTCAAAATAATTATATTGGATGTGTAATTTATTTATTAAATTAATTCTATCTCGAATTAATTTAATTTATGAATTTATGCATTTAAAATAATTAAGTGAATATTAATTGGTTAATTAATTAAAGGGAAAATGGATTGTCTACTTGAAATACACAAGGAAAGACAATCTATTTGATTGTCTAGTTGAAAAACAAGAAGGAAAGACAATCTAATTGATTGTCTAAGTGTTTAACTACAAGGAAAGACAATCCAAGGCATTGTCTTGCTAAAACAAGCAAGGTAAGACAATCCAATGGATTGTCTTGCTGTTTTTAAGCAAGGTAAGACAATCCAAAGGATTGTCTTACCGCATGTTGCCCTCTCCTAGTGCGGCAAGACAATCCCCCAGATTGTCTTACCGCCTGTTCCACTCTCACAATGCGGCAAGACAATCATCCAGATTGTCTTACCGCCTATTGTCTTGCCTTGGTAGCTTGCAAGACAATCCTTGTGATTGTCTTGCCGATTGTAGAACAGTAAGACAATCTCCCAGATTGTCTTACCGCACTTCTCAATTGTCTTACCGACCCCTAGATTGTCTTGCCCACGGATTTCATTGTCTTACTATTTGTAGACAATTAATTTAATTGTCTTACAAGGTCTAAAGTAGCAAGACAAAGTGCCAAATTGTCTTAGCAAGCTAGGGATTGTCTTTGCCACCATTGTCTTACTAGTTCAAGGGTTTTGCCTATAAATATGGCTCTCCCTCATTCATTTGTTGTTGTTCAAAGTATTGTAAAGCTTTCAAGTTGTGCTAAACTTGCTATTCGTTAAATCCACAGTTTACTGTGCTTTGATCTTTCGGTTGTTTTGTTCCACTGAGTTAGAATACTTTCTGTCAAATTTATTCTACGAACTAGTGGACATTAAAACGAACCATATTAATTATATAACGACTTCCACATTGTTATATTAATTAATTAAAATCTGATTAACAATTTTATATTCAATCAGATTATTCCGCCGCGATTATTTTTAAGTGACGATTGTATTCAACCCCCCCTTCTACAATCGTTCCAGGACCTAACAATTGGCATCAGAGCGGTTGATACCATTTTACCGTATCAGATCCTATACAAACTCTGTAACGTCCAAATATTTTTTATTCGAATTAATTTTATTCCAAAAATTAATTTTGATTTAAAATATTTTTCTTTTAAAAATCCAAATCTCTTCCAAACACTATTCACTTCAAATTTAAATATTTTTAATTCGAATTAATATTTTTTTAAAAATTAATTTTGATTTAAAATATTTTTCTTTCAAAAATCCATTTCTCATCCAAACACTATTCACTTTAAATCCTTAAAAATGAGTACCCAAAAGATTAGTAGCATTAAAATCCCACCGTTCAGCAAAGAACACTTTGGCCTATGGAAGAGGCATATGTTATTGTTCCTTCGCACCGCCAACAGAAAATATATCGGGATTTTAAACAAGGGTGTTTCTACTCCGATGAACGTCATATTAGCACACGAAGAAGATGGTGTGTTAATACCTCATCAGACTATTCCGAAAGAACTTTCTGAGTACACAGATGAAGAGAGTGAACAGATGAACCTAGATGATGCTCTTCAACTGATCTTAGTTGAATCCCTAGATCCTGTTATGTACAATGCTGTTGTTAATTGTACGAACGCGAAGCAAATCTGGGACACTCTAGAAATTATAAATGAAGGCTCAGAAGAAGTTAGGGAAAACAAGAAAGAGATACTGATGGCTCAGTATGAACAGTTTGGTTCCAATCCCGGAGAAGGGATTTCAGAAGTGTTTATCAGACTTAATAATCTGATTAATAACTTGAATCTGAATGGGAAATACTACGACAAGAAAGAGGTCAACATGAAGTTTCTCTTAACCCTTCCCGAACATCTGGAACACAGGATCACTGCCATCAGGGAAAGCAGAGATCTGAATGAGATTTCTCTGGAAAGACTCTACGGAGTTTTGAAAACTTATGAACTGGAGCAAGTTCAGAGTAAACAGAGATATGGCTGGGGTAAAACACAGAACCATTCAAGAGCTCTAGTTGTTGAGTCACCTGTACCGGAAGAAAAGAAGGATGTTGTTGTTCCTTCTAAGACCACTCAGGAATTTGTTGTACCTGAGATGGGTCAGACTGCTTCTTCCAGTGGTGACGAAGAGTTCTATACAATGGAAGAGCTTGAACAGTTAGAAGATCAATCTCTATCACTGTTTGCCAAGAAGTTTGGAAACATGAGATTCAGGAAGAACCCCTCCTACAAGTACAAACCTATTGTCAATAGGTTTCAGAAAGGAGGTTATTCATCTTCTACGAGCAAAGGAGGATACAAGACTGGGATGGTCGATAGAAGCAAATTCAAATGCTTCAACTGTGGTGAACCTGGACACTTTGCAACTGAATGCAAACAGCCCAAGGTTCAAGGAAAGAGAAAAGATTCGTACGATGAGCTAAAGCAGAAGTATGATGCACTAGTTAGAAAGCATCAGGGTGCTTCTGGAAATCAAAGTTTCAAAAGCAAGTCTTATCTGGCAGAAGGAAAAAGCTGGGATAATACAGACAGTGATGAAGAAGAGCAGATAGGGAATGTTGCTCTCATGGCTAATGCTGGATCATCTTCACCTCCTCCTGCTGGAAGCTTTCAGGTAGATCCTACATGCCCTAAACTTTTTATGCAATTAGGACTTGAAAGAGATGATGCTATTAAAAAGATGAAAGCTGCCAATCTTAAAATTGATACATTAGTCTTAGAAATTCATGCTTATAAGATGAATGAGATGAAAGTATTAAAACCTAAAATAGAACAATTGACTATGGATTTAGGATTACAATGTGCTAAAGTCAAAGTTCTAGAGAAAGGTGAGATTGCTTTAAGACTTCAGCTAGACGAAGAGAAAGTGAAATGTAAAGCCTTTAAGGATGCCTCCATGATAGTCAAAGAACTTAATGATAAACAAGAGATCAAGAGAACTGTTGGAATAGGTTTTGACTATAACAAATCTGTAGGTAAGGCTAGTAACATTACTCCTTTTAAGAAGAGTGCTGAGGAGAGAGGGATTCCTTTTGTTTTGAAAGATTCCCCTAAACCTTTGTTTAAATCCTCAGAAGCTGAACCTCTGTTAGAAACTCCTGTTGTCATTAGATATGAACTCAAACAGGAAGATCTTAAAATGAAAGGGAGTAATGAGAAGAGAGATGAGATCCTGACATCACTGAAACCAATCAAAGTGAAAGGCAATGTTAGGTTGCCTAAAGCTGGTTTAGGTGTCAACTCTGAGAGAACTAAATTCAACAAGCCTAATAATTTTGTGAATAGTAAGAACAAGAACAATAGATGTCATTCTACTGAAAACTTTAAATCTGATAACAAGGTTAGAGTAGAATCTGTTGATGTTCCTACTACTATGACTGATATGCCTGTTGCTCCTGTTTTTGATGCATGTCATAAATGTTGTGGTGTTGATAACTGTATGCTTTGTGCTTTCAATACTATGTCTGCTTATTTTAGAAATTTGCATGCTAAAAATGAAAACACATCACCTAGACAACACACAAACAATAAGCATGCTAGATCAAAGACTGCTAGTCCTTCTCATGTGAGAAAGGAGACTTATGTTCCAAAGCCTAAAACCAAGGTTTATAAGGCTGTTGTTAAGGAAGTAAGTTCAGTCAAGAGTGAGCCAAATATCGGTCCAAGAGGCTCTGTTGTATTACCTGATAGAAATCAATTCTTCAAGTCTGCTGGACCCAATCAAGTGTGGGTCCCAAAGAATGTCTAATCAAGTTGTCTTGTGCAGGGTGCCAGTGGAATTGTTCGTGTTACCTGGGTGCTTGACAGTGGAGCGTCAATGCACATGACTGGCAATAGATCCCTGCTAGAAGACATAAGAGAAGGAGCTGGCCCAACAGTCAGTTTTGCTGATAATAGCAAAGGTCGTACTGTGGGATATGGCAAGTACAAAATTGGAAGAATCATCATAGAGGATGTTGCTTTAGTTGAAGGACTTCAACATAATCTCCTTAGTGTCAGTCAGTTCTGTGACAAAGGATATTATGTTCACTTTGAAAAGGAGATATGTATCATCAAACATATCAAGGATAAGCGTCCTTCACTATGTGGCGTAAGGAAAGGCAATATATACGTAGCTGATTTATCTTCAGGACCAGGAAACGAAGTTCACTGTTTCTACGCTAAAGCGTCTGCTGAAGATAGTTGGTTATGGCATAAGAAGCTCTCACACCTCAACTTCCAAACCATGAACTCTCTAGTCAAGAGAGATCTAATGAGAGGTTTGCCTTCCCTGGAATTCTCAACTGATGATCTCTGTGAAGCTTGTCAGAAAGGAAAAGCGAAGAGAGCATCTCACAAAGGCAAGACCATCAATACCATTACAGATCCACTCCATTTACTGCATATGGATTTGTTTGGCCCCGTAAATGTTGCATCAATTGATGGAGGAAGATATGCCTTGGTTATTGTGGATGACTTCTCGAAATTTACTTAGGTTTACTTCCTTACTTCCAAGGATGAAACTCCGTTGACAGTGATTGATCATATAAAGTTAGTTGAATTGGATAAGGGTGTGCCAGTGAAAGCTGTAAGGTCAGATAATGGCACGGAATTCAAAAATCAAACTCTAATCAACTTTTACTCTGAAAAGGGAATTAGAAGGCAGTATTCAGCACCAAGGACTCCTCAGCAGAATGGAGTCGTCGAAAGAAAGAATCGTACATTGATTGAAGCTGCAAGGACTATGATTGCTGAAGCAAAACTTCCTCTGTACTTTTGGGCTGAAGCTGTTCGGTGAAATCTACACGCAAGCGCACGTGATCATAAGTAATATATTTGTTCGTTCCCACAGAGACTGGTGAATTAAGAATACGCACCTATGCCACAATGTATGATCAATTATCACTGCTAAGACAATTAACAAGGATTTGTTTCTTTTATACTAATACTAAAATTACTAATCAAATTCAGAATAGGAAAACACATGGGATTCTAACTTCATTATCGAATTCATCTAGAATTGAAATTACTGATTATCATGCGACTGTTGATCCTAATCAGACAACACGAAAGTAATACATGCCAACTCTCGTTGCACACATATCATACCAATCAAAATCCACAATTAAGATAGAAATCTCATGGACACCAACAAAGCTCAGACCCTATATCTCTATAGCGGTAGTGTAAGCAGAGAGGTTTAATAACAAGTCGTCTATCGTGATTACACAGGGTGATAAAAATAGTTCAAGTCTACCACAAATTATGTTTCATTCACATAATCCTATGTTTACATGGCATGGTTCTAAATTCAATCATCCACTCTCGCTTCAGAAAGAATTACAAAACAACTTAGAAGTTTGCTACGCTTCTAAGAAGAATAAGCACGGCTCATGCAAAGAAATCAACGTACGTCGCAAGATCAAGTAATTAATATTCGTTACTAGACTACATCGATAAATCCATTAGAATCCCATGAAGGCGGTTAGTTCATAATCGAACTAATCGACATCATGGGTTCTAATGAAAACATGATAGAATAAGACAAGAATTAAATGGAATAAAAATGCTTGAATTGAATATAATAAGGATCACACGTTACAGATTGATGTTCACGATCTTGCTCGAAACTGTCACTTCCTCGCAAAGAACGATCTAATACAAACTGATAATGTGTTTGATTACAAGAGAAAACTAAAACTATGAAATTGTTCCGATATTCTAACTACTATATGGCTAGGGTTTTTACACACGAGAAATAAAATGCATTGACTAAGTCAACCGGGCCTCGGCCGCTGCGAAAATCCATCAGAAAAGCTGTAAAAATCGGCCCGGGAAGTTTCTGTGGGGCGCCACCGCGCTACTCTAGCGCGGGCGCGCTAGATGTAGCAGACTGTAGCGCGGGCGCGCTACAGGTTAGCGCGGGCGCGCTAGTGTCTGTGATGGCACTCCCGTTTCTTCGTTTCTCGCTCGTTCTCGCGTGCATGTCCTTCCTCGCTTCTAGTACCACTTCCGTAGGTGATCACGGTTGCATTTAGCATATGCAACAAGCCCTTTAAACCCCTGGATAGCTCTAGTGGACGAGTGTGCTCTCGTGAGGGTTTGTAGAAGATATACCCACAAAATCCCAAGTCGCGGTGAATCCACAATTCTCTATTCTTGCAATTAATGCACCAAAACCAACCTAAAATGATAGAAAATCACTTCATCACCTCAACTCGTGACCTGCACAGAAAAACACTAAAAACACATTAAAAGACACTAAACACTTAAGTACAACCAACCAATTTAAGTGGAAATGAAGGCCTATAAGTGTGTATAAATACCACTTATCACACCCCCAAACTTAAACTGATGCTTGTCCTCAAGCGTCAACGACACTAACAATACTACAATGCAATGCATGAATGCAACTACGTGATGAATGAGTGAACTATGAAGTAATTGCCTTGCCAATTATGATACCTCAGATTGTGCTAATGTTCTCGAATTTCACTTCTCTTGCTACCAAGTCAATTACTCTTCTATTTACAAGTGTGGAGTGCCAGTGTGTGCAAGCATGCTCTTTTATTGAGACAAGACAAAAACTACTACTCCCACAGAATCCCAATCAAGAATCGTAAAAGTTTAAAACTAACACCCCGTCACTCAAGTCCAACTAAAAGCCAAGGTCCCAAAGAATGTCCACACCCTTCTATTTTATTCACTATATATATATTTTTTTTTTTTCTATTTTTATTGGTGATTAATTGCTCGGTCTAAGGTCGGAGCGCTTCGCAGTGTAAATGCGTCACGAACACCACAAGACTTCACACACCAATTATTCACTTTATTCTAGTGGTTTATTTAACTGTGCAATGGTTGAGATCCCTAAAGATTTATGCACTAGTACCCATGTAGCGAGCGTTGGGTCAACAATCCCAAACCACGAAGGGCTTTAGGTTGTTAGGCACAAAGTCCCCTCAGACTTAATTACTCGAGTACTAATGAGCTCAACCTAGTTAATTCTACCACTTATTTTTCTAGTGAATTTATTACTACTAATTTTTCTTTTTTTTTCTTTTTTTTTTTCGTTTAGAAAGGTATATCTACTCCTCAGTTCCCCCAAACTTAAGATTTACAGACCTAAGCTGAAGGGTGTTCAATTCAATCCTAGAATTCATGGAATTTCGTCTAAATCCTATCTCAAGAACATATGTGAATTACAATTTCCAACACAAGCAATTTCCAAGTACTAACCTGGCATTGCAATTGAAATTACTAATCAAGAACTACGCACATAACTCATCATGGGCAATTAACTTGGCTTAACTTCATAATTCATGCAAATGCTCGTGATACTAACTACGACAATTACCACTAAACATGTAAAAATAAAATAAAATTAAAAAAAAATATGAGAAAATAGAAAAACGTGAGAAATAATCAAAGCAAAATAAAAAAAACGTGTGAACTACATGAACTAACTAACACATACAATAATACATGAACTAACTAACACATACAATAATAAACTACATAATAATATGCTCTTCCTTAGATTACCACCCCCAAACTTAAAATTTTCAATGTCCCCATTGAAAGTGATAAAAAGGCTAGAGCACCCACATACCTACTCGGAGTCCGAGTCCTCGCCCTCCTCTGCTGGAGGTGAATCAGGCGGAGGATACTGCATCCCTGCTCCGAATACTGGCCACTGAACTGTGACCCCCTGTGCCTGGAAAGCACTACCTAGAGCCTGTGTCAAGTCAAAAGCAAACCTCTGGTGGATGTCATGCATGGTATCCATCCGTCTCGCTAGGCGGCGATAATGAGCATCTCCCATCGGTTCGGAGCTCCTCTCCGTCTGTGAAGTACCAGCTCCAGAAGCTCTAGGCTGCTCCCTCCTCACAAATGCTGGACGTCCCCCTGGCACCTCATCATATATGTATCCGAGGCCTCGAGGGTGGGGAACTCCTCCATCCCACTCCGTCATCCGACTGATCGCCGAATGATCAATAGGTGTTCCCGGCAACTGTAGTTGCTCGTTGGCTGGCCAACGAACACCGCTTGATCGACAGAGCTTCGTAACAATTGTGCCATATGGAATGGCACCAGTGGTTCCTCCCCGTAAGAACCTCAGCATCCCCTGATGAATAACATGTCCCAGATCAATATACTTCCCTGAGACAATCCCAAAGAGCAGAATCGCTCTATCCACTGTCACCTCATGCCCATGAGAAGATGGCATGATATTAGCACAGATGAAGGCATTCCATGCCTTCGCATACCGGTTCAAAGCGGCTGCATGAAAAGAAACATGTGCCGGCAAAGGAGGTGCAGTCATCTTCCAATGCGTGTCCGGTACACACATGTCATACACCAACCGCTCAAGATCAATCGGATCATCATCAAACCGGCGTTTGGCACGCCCAATCCTCTCAACAACCCAATCTTCTTCATTACGGCGCTTGGCACGCCCCCCAATCACTCTACGGATCGCCTCCGCACTATAATCAACTCGGATTCCCCGCACCACCGTGAATCCATCGCGATTCTCCTTGGCATTAGCATAAAACTCCCGAATAATAGCCAAGGGAACCGCCTCCGGAGCCTCACAAAAAGACTCCCAACCCCGCTCTTGAACCATGTTCAAAAGCTCACCATCTTCCGCCGTGGGTAAGAATCCCCTCTCCTTAACTAACGACTTATTCATAAGCCGTTGAAACTCGGTTCGCGCACCATCCGAGGTGAACTCAACCTCACCCATCGAAGAAGAATCGCTAGATGTAGGGGCTTGTGAGCTAGTTCCTTGTGATCTACGGGCTCGTTTGGGTGCCATTGGTAAGGATTTAGAGTTGCAAGAGGTTTATGTGTAATGGGTTTGAAAGATTGGATGAAGGTTGTGTGTATGGATGTGTATATATATTTAGGGTTTAGAGAATTATAATGGGATTTGGATATGGGTTTTGTGTTTATATAAGGATTGGAGAGTTGAGTTAGGGTTTTAGGGGATGTATTTCGGGCTAGGCATGCAAAATTAGGATTGTGGGCTTTTAAAAACGAAAAAAAAATAATTTTTGGGTGAAAATTCGGCTGACTCGGCAGTCAGTAGCGCGGCCGCGCTAAGTATAGCGCGGGCGCGCCGTGAAACTTAGCGCGGGCGCGCTGACACTAGCGCGGGCGCGCTAGTGTCTGACCCCGAAGGCTGAATTTTTCGATTTTTGTGTTTTTGAGGTTTACAATGGTACAATGTGGTTCCAATGCGTGGGTTGCCTCCCACGAAGCGCTTGTTTAACGTCGTTAGCTCGACGTGAAGTCCAGAACTAATCCGATTCTGATGAAGTATCCTGTGGAGGATACCTCGTTCCATAACCAAACGAATCCCAAGTAATATTAACATCTAGTGCCAAGAACGCTTCAGCAAGAGAATCCGTTAGTATATCAGCAAAGCGACCAATTCGTTCCTCCAACACGTCAATACGCCTGATTATTCTTCGGTACTGTGCTTCATTCAGTGTTGAATCAGCAGGTGATTGAATTACAGATTGGTTACTCGCACTGGCAGAGAATAGAGGACAAGTGTCTCCACATGCATTAAAGTTTGAGTCTGAGTGAGCTCTGATTCTGTGCCAATTAGTCATCTGGACTTCCTGAGTGACTTCGACCGCTTCATCCTCCTCCGATTCTTCCTCTTTTGGAATCTTCCACTTTAGATCTTTGTGCTCAGCAGCGGCTAGGTTCTCTATCAGTTCGTAAGCCTCATCGAAGTTTTTGTTCCACAAACTTCCTCCAGCTGCCATGTCTAACTCTGCTCTACATTGACTATTAAGACCCCTGTAGAAGTAATTAATTGCCATTCCAGGAGGCATGTCATCTTCCTTGAGATTTTCGAGAATCTTCTTGAATCGGTCCCAAGCTAGGCAAAGATATTCTCCCGAGAATTGAGAGAATTTGCCTTCAGTGTTTTTGATAGCTGATACTTTGATTAGAGGATAAAACCTTGTACAGAATATTTTCTCCAACTTGTTCCAGCTATTAGTAGTGCTTGCCGAGAGAGAGATAAACCACGAACGTGCTACATCACGTAGCGTGAATGGAAAGAGTCTCAGCTTCACTAGATCCTTAGGTCCGATATTGAAGTCCAATGTAGTAGTGAATTTCTCGAAATTCCTTAGATGTAGGTTTGGGTCCTCAAGAACAGAACCCCCAAATTGAATGGTATCTTGCAGCTTGAGAATGATTGATGGCTTGATACGAATGCCACTGGCTGATATTGCTGGTTCAATTGTGTCAGCCTGATTATCATTGATTTTCAAACGAGAAAATTCACGGGATGCCTCCGCAACTGCTGTCCTAGCATATTCCCTTGTTTCAGAATCAGAAGAAAAAGATGAATCCATTGCTTCTTACGGGTTCGAAAACTCGTTAGTATGAACGCGATCAAAGTACCTGAAATAAATAAAAGAAGAAAAGTGAGAAGAGAATAGAATCTTAGTCAGTGAATTTTAATGCACACTGATGACAAGTACATAAACTAATTAATTAACACCGAGTCCCCGGCAGCGGCGCCAAAAACTTGTTCGGTGAAATCTACACGCAAGCGCACGTGATCATAAGTAATATATTTGTTCGTTCCCACAGAGACTGGTGAATTAAGAATACGCACCTATGCCACAATGTATGATCAATTATCACTGCTAAGACAATTAACAAGGATTTGTTTCTTTTATACTAATACTAAAATTACTAATCAAATTCAGAATAGGAAAACACATGGGATTCTAACTTCATTATCGAATTCATCTAGAATTGAAATTACTGATTATCATGCGACTGTTGATCCTAATCAGACAACACGAAAGTAATACATGCCAACTCTCGTTGCACACATATCATACCAATCAAAATCCACAATTAAGATAGAAATCTCATGGACACCAACAAAGCTCAGACCCTATATCTCTATAGCGGTAGTGTAAGCAGAGAGGTTTAATAACAAGTCGTCTATCGTGATTACACAGGGTGATAAAAATAGTTCAAGTCTACCACAAATTATGTTTCATTCACATAATCCTATGTTTACATGGCATGGTTCTAAATTCAATCATCCACTCTCGCTTCAGAAAGAATTAACAAACAACTTAGAAGTTAGCTACGCTTCTAAGAAGAATAAGCACGGCTCATGCAAAGAAATCAACGTACGTCGCAAGATCAAGTAATTAATATTCGTTACTAGACTACATCGATAAATCCATTAGAATCCCATGAAGGCGGTTAGTTCATAATCGAACTAATCGACATCATGGGTTCTAATGAAAACATGATAGAATAAGACAAGAATTAAATGGAATAAAAATGCTTGAATTGAATATAATAAGGATCACACGTTACAGATTGATGTTCACGATCTTGCTCGAAACTGTCACTTCCTCGCAAAGAACGATCTAATACAAACTGATAATGTGTTTGATTACAAGAGAAAACTAAAACTATGAAATTGTTCCGATATTCTAACTACTATATGGCTAGGGTTTTTACACACGAGAAATAAAATGCATTGACTAAGTCAACCGGGCCTCGGCCGCTGCGAAAATCCATCAGAAAAGCTGTAAAAATCGGCCCGGGAAGTTTCTGTGGGGCGCCACCGCGCTACTCTAGCGCGGGCGCGCTAGATGTAGCAGACTGTAGCGCGGGCGCGCTACAGGTTAGCGCGGGCGCGCTAGTGTCTGTGATGGCACTCCCGTTTCTTCGTTTCTCGCTCGTTCTCGCGTGCATGTCCTTCCTCGCTTCTAGTACCACTTCCGTAGGTGATCACGGTTGCATTTAGCATATGCAACAAGCCCTTTAAACCCCTGGATAGCTCTAGTGGACGAGTGTGCTCTCGTGAGGGTTTGTAGAAGATATACCCACAAAATCCCAAGTCGCGGTGAATCCACAATTCTCTATTCTTGCAATTAATGCACCAAAACCAACCTAAAATGATAGAAAATCACTTCATCACCTCAACTCGTGACCTGCACAGAAAAACACTAAAAACACATTAAAAGACACTAAACACTTAAGTACAACCAACCAATTTAAGTGGAAATGAAGGCCTATAAGTGTGTATAAATACCACTTATCAGAAGCTGTGTCTACTGCCTGCTATACCCAGAATAGAACTTTGATCAACAAGGATCATATGAAAACTCCATTTCATCTGTATAACAACAAGAAACCTTATGTCAAACATCTTCATGTCTTTGGAGCCAAGTGTTATGTTCTCAAGGATGGTGAAGAGAACTTGAACAAGTTTGAACCAAAGGCATCTGAAGCAATATTTGTTGGTTATACTAATAATGCTTATAGAGTTTTTGTAATTGATACTCTGTCAGTGAAATTTAGTGTCAATGTTACATTTGATGACACTAAACTTCCAAGTATACAATCTGTTGATCCATCTGAATCTCTGAAGTTTGACAACTATCCAGATTCTGATTCAGATGATGATGTGCCACCTGAGGTTGCAACAGGTGATGTCATCAATAATGATAATGATCCAGGCAATGGTGGAGGAAATGGCAATAATGCTGGAGATTCCACTGATGCTAGTGGTGGATCATCAAGTCAACCTGGCAACAACTCAGGGGGAGCTGGTGGATCAACTAGTCATACACATCAGCTTACTGACAATACAGCTGAATCATCTAGGACACAACTTCCAAGGGAAAGGATTTGGAGCAGAGATCATCCCTTTGATCTTATAATTGGTGATCCTGATGTTGGTGTAAGGACTAGAAGTGCTACGACAAATGAATGTCTATTCTCTGGTTTTCTATTACAATTAGAACCAAAGAAAATAGATGAAGCACTTGCTGATCCTGATTGGGTTCTTGCCATGCAAGAAGAACTCAATCAATTTGAGAGACAAGAAGTCTGGGCCCTGGTTCCAAGGCCAAAAGGAAAGTCTACAATTGGAGCTAGATGGGTCTTCCGTAACAAGTTAGATGGTGATGGCATCGTTGTAAGAAACAAAGCCAGACTGGTCGCAAAGGGTTATTCTCAAGAAGAAGGAATTGATTACGATGAAACCTATGCTCCAGTTGCTCGTCTTGAAGCCATCAGAATATTCCTTGCATTTGCTGCACACTCCAACTTCAAAGTTTATCAGATGGATGTGAAAAGTGCATTTCTGAATGGAAAGCAGGAAGAAGAAGTATATCTGGAACAGCCCCCTGGCTTTGAAAATCCAGAATTTGCTGATTTTGTTTACTTCTTATTCAAAGCTGTCTATGGACTCAAGCAGTCACCAAGGACATGGTATGACACTCTCTCTGAATTTTTAATTGAAAACAATTTCACTAGAGGTGTCATAGATAAAACTCTCTTTTACAAATTGCATGATAATAATATGATATTTGTTCAAATATATGTTGATGATATTATATTTGGTTCTACTAACGATAACTTGTGCAAGAGGTTTGCTAAGTTAATGCAGAGCAATTATGAAATGAGTATGATGGGTGAGCTGTCCTACTTTCTTGGTCTTCAAGTAAGCCAAAAGGAAGATGGCATCTTCATTTGCCAGTCAAAGTATGTCAGAGATCTTCTGCGAAAGTACAATCTAGAAGACTCTTCTTCGGCAAAGACACCCATGGCCACTGCCACAAAGCTTGACCAGGATAAATCTGGTAAGAAAGTTGATATCTCAAGCTATCGAGGTATGATTGGCTCTTTACTCTATCTCACTGCTAGTAGACCAGATATTATGTTTGCAACATGTTTGTGTGCTAGGTTCCAAGCTGATCCTAAAGAATCACATCTTATAGCCGTCAAAAGAATCTTTAGATATCTTAAGGGTACACCTGGTTTAGGTATTTGGTACCCTAAGAATACTGGTTTTGACTTAACCGGCTATACAGATTCTGATTATGCAGGATGCAGGATTGATAGGAAAAGTACGTCTGGAAGCTGTCAATTTCTAGGACGTCGGTTGGTTTCCTGGTACAGCAAGAAGCAGCATTCAGTTTCTACTTCTACTGCTGAAGCTGAGTATATAGCTGCTGGAAGCTGCTGTGCTCAGATACTGTGGAGCAGAAACCAATTGAATGATTATGGGATTTCTGTCGACAAAATTCCAATATTTTGTGACAATACGAGTGCCATAGCCATTTCCAACAATCCGGTTCAACATTCCAGAACCAAGCATATAGATATC
Organism: Daucus carota subsp. sativus; assembly: GCF_001625215.2. Classification (NCBI taxonomy): domain Eukaryota; kingdom Viridiplantae; phylum Streptophyta; class Magnoliopsida; order Apiales; family Apiaceae; genus Daucus; species Daucus carota. The sequence goes on along the minus strand of NC_030384.2, from coordinate 3,023,460 downwards.
AGGTATCATTTTATTCGAGAACATGTCATGAATGGTACGGTGGTGTTACATTTTGTGCCCACGGCTGATCAAATCGCTGACATCTTCACTAAACCACTTGATGAATCCACTTTCTCTAAGTTGGTTTGTGAGCTAGGGATGTTAAATATGACATGATTCTCATTGTATATATTTTTAATATGCTTTATATATTGTTATATAATTTTGTGAATTTTCTGTGTATTTATAGGTATTTTATTAGATTTTATATGATTGTCTGTATATTATTTGATAATTATCTGTGTAATTATGCATATTTATATGTTTGCCTGTAATTTTCTAAATGCCTGATTACTCCCCTGTATTATTCTCTATGCATTTAGATAATTATTTGTATTTATTTTGTATTTTTCAAAATTAATTAAGCATAAATATTTGAATTTAAGTTAATTCATTTTTATGAATTAAAGTTAAGTTCATAAGTATTTATATTTAATTAAAGTTGAATTTTGCAAAATATATGTGTAATATATAATATTGTGTTCATATTAGATTTTTGATTTTAATTGCAAAATAGTTTATCTCCTTAAAGAAATCGAAAATCATATTTTATATATTTATTTCTATTTTAAGTTTGTTGCATGCTTGTAAAGTATTTCTGATTGGTATCTATGTTGTGAAACTAATATTGTGAATATTTATGTGATTTGTAAATATTCAAGTAATTGACGGTTGCAATAACTTTGTCGTCCATATCAGGGATAGACATTGGAATTGCTGGTTCTTTATTGAACCAAGTGCCTTCATAGGCATCTGAGGGAAACTTGGACACGTTGCCATCTAAAACGTCCTTGTCTACCCTACCGGAAGGAACATTTCCGGATCCCCAAAGGGATCTTTCACCCTTGAAGGTGAAAGGCAATCTACTCTGGTAGAGGATTCTTCTAAGAATCAAGTGCCTTAACAGGTATCTGAGGGGAACATAGGTTTCATGCCATTGAAAGGCCTATTGTCTACCCTCCCAGAATCAAACTCTGGATCCTTTAAAGGATTTACTACTCTCTGAAAGTAGTTGGCAACTTGTGGACTATGACTTGGATTTATCCGACGAGTCTGACGAGGATTGGGAATTACGAACTCCTATTGCACCACCAATGACCTTCCATGAGGAGGCAAAGGTGATCTTAATTGCAGGTACATCACACTTTGGAAGTTCAGGATTTGTGTGGAGTGAAACACTTACAGAACTTGTGAGTGACACCTTTACCCATAAACTGAGAGATATTTTGAGTGTCGAGTGATACACCTGCAGAATGTTTTTGTGAGACTCCCACTGTTTACCAAATTTAAACCTTATTGTTCAAAATTGGTATCTAAAATGTTTTATCTACGTGGATGCTTACTATGGTCAGTTTTTTCAAAACATGTTAAATGAAAACTTTTCTGATCACACTTTCTTTAATGATCAGGAGCTGCTTGGCAATGTGCAAGTAAATCTGCCGTCAATGGCATCCGGAGGACAATTTGTTCCTCCACTACCTTTGAACCCATCTCAGGGAACATTGGTAGTATATACAGGTACATCTGGAGCTATGAGTGAATCGAGTGATGAAAGGCAAACACCGAGCGATACACATGCACGAGAGGCTAGTGAAACAGCTTTGAGTGTACATGAGGTGAGTGCACACACTAACACAGCTCTTTTTGAGGAACAGATTGCAAGATTACAAGCTGAACTTGCAAGAATGATTGCGGAGAATGAAAGGTTGAAAGGTGCACAACTGGTCACCTTAGAGAAGAAAGTAGAGGAGGAGCCATCCAGTACTTACAGGGATGAGCTTAGAGCTGATATCCAGAGTTTAACTGTCGAGATGAGATCCAACCATGAGCTCTATATGTCTAAATTTGATGAAATCGACAGTAAACTGGATCAACTTCTCAGTAACTCCAAGTCTGATGATCCAACCTCCAGAGAGGATCCCTCAACTAAGGGGAGAATAGAGACAAGGGAGGAGAAGACAAAGGAAACAGCTCCAATCAAAGCAATAACGGGAACACTAACACCAATACTTCTGATTCTGCACCTGGCAGAGAAACTGAAAAGTCTAAAGGCAAGCAACCCATGCATCAACAGGAAGACAATTATGATGCCTTTCCTAAGGAAATGGATGATGATGATGTGTTTGATGCCACTTACTATCAGAATCAAGAAGATGGTGTATTTGATAAAGCTTATCTGTTCCAGACAGAAGAGGAAGCTGTAGATCTTGAACATGAAGAGTTGGTGAGAAAGTTCAAGATGGAAAATGAAGCTAGGAAGCGAAAGCTCAGGGACTTTCAGAAGCTCCTAGAAGACAAGCTGATTACTGAAGAAGAAATCAAGAAGGAAAAGCAGAAAATCTATGATGCTGCCTGTGTGCAGAAGAATCTTGATATTAAGCACAAAGTTGGTAAGAGTTGGGACATTGCACGGAGAATCATTAATGGACCTCAAAGGGAACCCTTCGACGACAAGAAGTTCATGTCTTTGATCTATGATCTAAGGGAGGTAAACCCTGATGAGGATTTATTTATGCATGCCCTATCTCTTGAACTGTGGTACATTACAGTTGCTGTCAGGAACTTGCTAGATGAATGGGAGCTTATCATTTATACCAGGAGGAACGGGACATTCAGACTCTCAGTTGAATTCTTAAAGTCATTTGCTGTAACTGAGCTCTGGGTGCTTCGTAACAAAGTTAAAAGAAGCTCTAATTTGAATGAACTCCTTCGAGACAAGCTGATGGAACATGCTGAATTCAATAGTCCTCAGATTGTCAAGAAACCTTATTGTCTAAAGTTCATCAATGACGACGTCATAAATACTGTGTATCTGAATGATGAAGCATTCCCAAAGTATCCTGTGAACCAACTGATTCTTGCATCTACTCTCCTACGAACCAAGGGATTCGCTTCGAAAGAAAAGGCTGATGCTGATAATGTAATAGCTGACTACTGTCTTCGGAATGGTATTTCTAAATACACAAGGAAGATGAAGCAAGTCAAGAAGACTCAGCCTGCTGACTTTCAGGAGGACCCGGTGGATCTGGAAGTAATGCACCAACTGGCTCTGGCTAACGAAAGGAAGAAACGTGGTGAAGCCACTACTGCAGAAAAGCCATCCAGGGAAGAACCTTCAACTCCTATTCTTCACAGTTCTGATACTGAAGAAGGAGAAGTTGATACTTAGATTATATAGGGTATTGTAATATATGTTCTAAATGAACACCCCTTTTGTAATCTACTTATTATGTTTGAATCTGGTAAATGTTTAATGAATACCAGAAACTTTTGCTATTTATCTTTCAATGTTTAATTCTTTGTCTTATCAGTTAGTTGAGTTATCCTCTCGATAATTTGCATGTTATGTTAACAAACAAATAGGGGGAGATTGAAAGGCATATGTTAAGCCTATTTGTATTTAAGAGGAATCAACTCAACTTTGATAAGAAAGCAAGTAAATAGCAAGTACTGTTATCCGGAATCCGTACGAAGAACGTCAAATGATTTATTGAAGATTTTATGTCAGAAGAATTTCAGGATGCTGCTGCAAACCACTGGAAGAAGCTCATTAATATGATCAAGCCTCAGTGTACAAATAATCTTTTGTAGCACGTCCAGAAGATCAGAAGGTATAAGGTTTAAATACTTTATTTATTCAGAAGATTCCATGTTGTGTCAACAAATGAAGATGAACTAAGAAGACGAGGAATCGACGAACAAGCCACCGCCTAATTGTTTAATTGACAAGGAATATTTAATTCAGCTAGTTACAGATGAACCAGACAGTACATTTGTGTATCAGCTCATCCGATTAAATATTCTGAGTCAAGAGAAGGTGGTCGTTCAATCAAGTCGAAGATCATAACTGTTTAAAGAAGACTGAAGACTCTGCTGAAGAAGAAAAATGATAATTAATTTTCTAATTAATTATTTCACTTCTCAAAATAATTATATTGGATGTGTAATTTATTTATTAAATTAATTCTATCTCGAATTAATTTAATTTATGAATTTATGCATTTAAAATAATTAAGTGAATATTAATTGGTTAATTAATTAAAGGGAAAATGGATTGTCTACTTGAAATACACAAGGAAAGACAATCTATTTGATTGTCTAGTTGAAAAACAAGAAGGAAAGACAATCTAATTGATTGTCTAAGTGTTTAACTACAAGGAAAGACAATCCAAGGCATTGTCTTGCTAAAACAAGCAAGGTAAGACAATCCAAAGGATTGTCTTACCGCCTGTTGCCCTCTCCTAGTGCGGCAAGACAATCCCCCAGATTGTCTTACCGCCTGTTCCACTCTCACAATGCGGCAAGACAATCATCCAGATTGTCTTACCGCCTATTGTCTTGCTTTGGTAGCTTGCAAGACAATCCTTGTGATTGTCTTGCCGATTGTAGAACAGTAAGACAATCTCCCAGATTGTCTTACCGCACTTCTCAATTGTCTTACCGACCCCTAGATTGTCTTGCCCACGGATTTCATTGTCTTACTAGTTGTAGACAATTAATTTAATTGTCTTACAAGGTCTAAAGTAGCAAGACAAAGTGCCAAATTGTCTTAGCAAGCTAGGGATTGTCTTTGCCACCATTGTCTTACTAGTTCAAGGGTTTTGCCTATAAATATGGCTCTCCCTCATTCATTTGTTGTTGTTCAAAGTATTGTAAAGCTTTCAAGTTGTGCTAAACTTGCTTTTCGTTAAATCCACAGTTTACTGTGCTTTGATCTTTCGGTTGTTTTGTTCCACTGAGTTAGAATACTTTCTGTCAAATTTATTCTACGAACTAGTGGACATTAAAACGAACCATATTAATTATATAACGACTTCCACATTGTTATATTAATTAATTAAAATCGGATTAACAATTTTATATTCAATCAGATTATTCCGCCGCGATTATTTTTAAGTGACGATTGTATTCAACCCCCCCCCCCCTTCTACAATCGTTCCAGGACCTAACAGTTGCTCACCCTTGCTATTCCTTTTTAACCATTACAGAAAAGCTTAGAGATGAATTGCTTGATTGAGATTGCGAGTATGGTTAAGGCTAAGCGAGGAGTCAGAGTTATAGAATATCCAGAAGACAAGTGGAATGTCCAGGGAGATTGTCAAGGTTGGTTCTAGATAGAATTGTATTGATGAGATTCAGTTGTAAGTCATAATTGAAATAGATTGACAGTGACTCTTCTTATCGAAGATGATCTGAGATTGTAAGACATTGTTTATTTATAGTGGTTGATTCTAATTTCAATACTATGACCTGGATGCGATCCTGTTTTTAGGGGGTTAAAGTGTTTTCTTTTAAATCTTTTATTAAAGTCTTCAAGTTTTAAATTCTTTGATTTTATTATTTTTTTTAGAAATACAAGTTTTCAAAAGTGTTTTAAAAATGGTTTTGTGTGGTGACGTCAGAATCCAGACCCCCGGATTCTCGGGATGTCACAGAGAAGGTCGAGAGGAACAGAATGAGAGTGGTGGTGGCACCAGACGCGCGCCGGCCGGGCTCCGGCCGGGCACCTAGGGGCGCGGAGCGGGAAAAGTGTATAGGCGGGAAATGAAAAGCTAGAGAGAAGGGAGAGCTTCTCAACTCATGTGCTCTTATATAGGCTAAGCTCATATCTGTTTTATATTTGTAGAATTGTCTGTTTCCTTATGTAAATACTCATGTGAATAATTATTGGTTTAATTTCAGGTGTTCCAACTCAACCAAATATATTCACTGTCCGCTGATGGTGATAAAACATTAAGGCACAAATGGACAATGGAGGAAGTAGAGCGAGCAGTGGAAGAGATTGACGAGGATGAGGAGAAGATAGACAATTTTCGGGATGCCAAATCTATTCAATGGATCTTGCCGGACCATGAAGATAGAATAGCTAGATTGGAGGCGACAATTGCCTCATCGTAGCCACACCCTGCCTCCCCAAAACAGTACTAGCAATATATATATATATATATATATATATATATATATATATATATATATATATATATATATATTACTAGCCTTAATTTTGATTACCATTATTTAAAAAAAAAAAAAAAAGCAGGGACAAGGCATATAAAGTCCGGAAGTGTCTTGCTCCTGAATCCTATATCAATGATGATGTTATTTACACATACATAAGGTAGTATAAGGTTTCTTCATGGATTTCTTTGTTTTTATATGTGCTCTACTAGGTACCATGTTGAGATTGCTATACAATGAAAAGACTCCACTCTATATAGCTTTAGATGTCGATTTTTTGTTTTGCACTAATTCCCAGTATCTTTCTTTGGTATCTTTCTTTATAGCTATCTGAAGAGGACAATATCTTCAGAAGATTTTCTTTTTATGGACAATTTTTTCTACCTAAAGCTGGTTGAAGTAATGAAAGAGGTAAAGATATTCTTGCATAACCTTACGTATGTATATATATTATATTATTTTGGGTAAAAGGTAACTTTAATACCCCGTTTGGCTTTCCTTATTTACAACTTATACGTTACTTATTTCGGAATTTTTTTTGTATTCACAAACTATTTTTGTAAAAAAAATATGTATGGGAGGTCTAAGATTCGTTATTTTGTAAAAATAAGTTACTTATTTCAGTAAAAAGTACAGTTTGACGTACTTTTTTCAAAAATAACTAACTTATTTCTGACAAATAAGAAATAAGTTATTTTTATTAAACTATGTAGTTTGGTTTAATATATCTGTAAGATTTGATTAGATACTGAAGGAATAACTTGGCTTAGTTGATTTGTAGCAAAGATCGGAGAAAAATTTAGCAAGAAATTTAAGATGTTGTGGAAGACAAACATATTTAAGTATTCATACATGCTTATTCCAATTTTCTAGGAGTAAGTTTTCAAAGCTAATTTTCACGATATTTATGCAACTTAAGAAAATTTTAATCTTAACTAGAAGTTCTATTATTTTTCCCCATACCCAATAAAAGGAAGTGTTAAATTTTTCTAACTTTCTTGTTTTTGTTTTTGTATCATACAGAAAACATCGGAGCTTGGTAATTATCTGCTTGCTTGCCGAGGAAGAAGGCGTGAGTCCAATGTTGCTTCATTTGGATTCATATGCATATCACCAGGCTACAAAAATTTCTGAACCAATTAAATGGTAAGAATAGTGAGACCCCTCGCCAACTAAATTGCAATTTTTCACTACCCCTCGCCAACTAAATTGTATTTTTCACTAATCTGCTTTCTTTACAAGAAAAACGTTAATCTGTTTGTAGGTTTTTGAAACAAAAGTGGAACAACCTAAAAGGAGAAAGTTCAGATTTTCCAACCGTTGACACAAAAACAGTTGAGGTTCCTCAAGAAACAAACGATTACGATTGTGGTCTGTTTGTTATGTATTTCATGAAGTTGTTTCTTAAACAAGCTCAAAAAAGATTCAAGATTCAAAATTTGGAAATGGTACTCTCTCTCTCTCTCTCTCTCTCTCTCTCTCTCTCTCTCTCTCTCTCTATTTTCGGGGCCTAATGTACACATGACATACTTTACAAACTTATGTATAGGAGATTCTTAAATTTTGGAGTCCTGGCGCAAATTTTGTTTGCCTATAGTCAGGGCCACCCCAATTTCTGAGTTTCATACACAAAATAGCAAAAACAAAATGTCTTAAGTTAACTGTGATCATATAAACAACCACAGAATTAGTACGGATAGTGTAATTTTTTGAAGGGAAGTGTGGAGATAAAGCATTGGAACTCTTTGGTTTAAAGTTTTACAGTCAAGACTAATTCATGGACATGAATACTTGCATGTGACAGACAGAAATCAACTTATCAAAGCTTTTGAAACAGTCTGCACAAGCTTCCAAAATCTAGGCTTCACCCACCTAAGCTAGATAGCCAAGAATAACATGTGTAAACAGTGTCAAAATCAACATATTGCGAGGGGTAAGAAATTCCTCAAATTGGAATTCTTTTGGTTTGTTGTATGAATAATAGTTTGGGATATACATACAGTTTGTTGTATGTACCATTTTGTTTTCCTAAATAGGTTTTCCTAAATAGGTTTGCATATTAGTTTACTTTGTGGAAATAGAATGCAGGTGGTTATATATGAACTGTGAACTGTGATTGGTTTTGAACTGTGTAAATATGATTGGTTTGCATATTAGTTTCCAATATGTAAAATATGTAATGCTTATATTATATGAATACCAGCTTATTTTGCACAGTTACTTACTATTATTTATTTTAATATAAAATATAATTTAGATAGATTTGTTGTGCATTTTGAAAAAAAAAGTGATTTTTGTATTACATAAAAAATCAAATAATTCAGAAATGAAAAATTAATATAAAAATAATATAAAATAATTATAAGAATAATGTTTGGATAGATAGATTATACCCGTGATAAGATTATGAATATTTTAAACATAATAAATTATTTTTTAAACACTAATACTCATATATCGTTTTAAATGCAATATTGTAAAAATTGATGATTAATATTAATTTATAAATAAATGGAAGCATGCTTAATGAGAAGGATAATCAAATACATTACTAAATAACTTAATTAATTTAAAAATTTTACATAACCTCTAACCCTCCCTTTCTCTAAGGGCGGATAATCATTAATTCTTCCCCTAACAATCGTTCCCTCCTCTAAGCGTGGATAATCATACATTCTTTCCCTCACATTCTTCCCCTCCTCTAAGCGCGGAAAACCACACATTCTTTCCCCAACAGGCAATGTAACTCTCTTATCAAACAATCCACGTTCAACATAACAAGTTGTGATAGGATCACCACCTCTCCGTCGCCACTCCAACTCTCTTTCCTCCCACATCTCTCTCCTCACTTCCGCCTCCAATTCCCGCCTCCTGGCTAGTGCTTCCTCCTCTAAAATCGCTCTCTGAATCCTCTCCTTCTCCAACTGTGTCTCCAACATTGCTTCCCGAGTCCCAACAAAGTGATTGTAAAGCCAGCATTGTAACCCTCAACATCACCTGACAAATATGACCGATCAGCAATTTAATAAGATAATTTTAACAATATAAGTACATGCAGTTACAAACAACTATATAGACATTGATTTGGTAGTTGAGTGAAATAAGTTTAATTTGAGGACTGAGAACCACTTGATCTTCGCTCATAGAAACCTCGAAACACAACATCCTCAACATCACCTGACAAATATGACCGACCAGCAATTTAATAAGATAATTGTAACAATATAAGTACATGCAGTTACAAATAACTATACAGACATTGATTTGGTAGTTGAGTGAAATAAGTATAATTTTAGGACTGAGAACCACTTGATCTTCGCTCATAGAAACCTCGAAACACAACATCCATGTCTACCCGAAGAGATTATTAACTAATGGATTAAGTATATGAGATATTCATCCGAAATATCCGTATTTGTATTTGAGAAAAAACGGACTCTGTAAATACATTATTTATTTTAAGTTTTTTCAAATAATAATATGTAATTCATACCTAAAAAATAACCTTTTTATGAGACTTGTACCTAAACAAATAAAAAATATATTATTTATTAATTTAAGAAGTACGGATACGGATATTAATCCATTAGAACCATATTCAAAGAAAGGATTTTAAGAAGGTACCTATTTTTCAATTATTATTATTCATTTATTCTGTAAATATCTAAAATAATAAAAAATAAAGAAAAATGGGAAATCAAAATTACGACAATAATAATGGAGTCGTAACGACCCGTGTAGAATGTTAAAGGACCCCGTGTTCGAAATTATATTAATTTTCATTTCTCTCATTTATTAAATATTATTATTCATTTATTCCATAAGTGTCAGTATTTAATAATAAAAATAAAGAAAAATGAAAAATCAAAATTATGACAATAATAACGCAGTCGTAAAGACCCGTATAGAGTGTTAGTGGGGCCCGTGTTTGAAATTAATATAATTATTATTTTCCCATTTTTTAATTGTTTTTATTCATTTATTCCGTAAATATTCATATTTAATAATAAAAAATAAAGAATAATGGAAAATCAAAATTACAACAATAATAATGGAGTCAACGACCCATATCGAATGTTACAATTTCCATCAACTAAGTTAAAGACATTGAAATTGAAGCAATTGAAAAGGGGATAATTATCTGTACATAAAATAATTTAATGGGTCATCAAGAAATAGCAAGATAACACACACTCACAAAGAAGCAAAAACCAATGTAAAACTATCACATAGAATATATAATAATTCTTTGAAGACTTTCATCAAACACTTAATATACCAAATATATTATTTATCATCAACCAAGATATTCACTTACAAGAAAAGATTAAACAAAATTGGAAACCAGGGGAAAAATTAACAGACCCGAATCCTATGCTTCCACTTAACATATCTAAAAGAAGAAGTTCCCTGGTATAAAATTTCCTAATCTAAATACTCAAACTAACTACACTAGCAAGGCAAAAAGCTCAAAACTTTATATACCCAAGTACTCAAAATATCATCTAATCCCAGACAGAACTCGTTTCAGTCAAGATCCCATCCCTGTTATCACTCCAAACTACCCAAAGAGGCCAATTACGTTAATAGAATGAGGTAAGTGCTAAGGACTTAAGGATTGATAATAATCATAAATACAATCATTTACATCTACATATACATACCAAATATCATATACACAATCAATTAAACAGAGAGAGGGAGACGGAGAGGTGCATAGCGAGGGAAAGGAATTCAAAATTCAAATATTCTCTGGAATTCGGGTGTTCCTTTCTAATTAAGGGATGTTATAAAGATTGGGGTGTCGAAATTAATACTATACCTATTAAGTTATGGGGGTGTTCTTTTCGTATTCCAACGTAACTTTCGAGTTTTTATTACGTAGACACCACTCGACACACATTTCTAGTTGATATGTTTTGGTAGCCTACTTGCAACTCTGTACTTTAAATTTTATGAAACTATTGATAAATGAAATAAATTTTATTACTATTTTTTTTAAAGAATGGTTTCTTTTTTTATCTAAAAAACCTTATACCATACAGTGGGAAACCGAAAATAAAAATAAATTACAAGAGATTAGTGAGAAACCCAAAAACCTTATACCATACTATTATTTCGATTAATGATAAAAAATTTCATGAATTTTAATTTTACACTCACTTCATACAGTATTACCCCGTGGTACTACGTATATAGTATTGCCCCATGGCACTACCACTCTATGAACCAACACCCACTCATTATAATTTTTATTTGCAAGAAACGCCCATATATTTTGAAATTTATCTCGAACATTTTTCCATTTCTCAATTTGATGTAATTTAAATAATATATATATATATATATATATATATATATATATATATATATATATATATATATATATATATATATATATATATAGTTAAGTTCAGTGGAGTCCACTTTTTTGTGGAGTCCTGGAGTCCACATATGTTCCGCAATCTAAATTAAGCATAATATAATGTTTTATAAATTATGTTTTATGAAAATTGACTACTTTCATCATAATTCTTTAAATTATACATATTTTGCTAGTAAAATCATAACAAAACATATTGTTCTGCAATACATGTTCATTGTGCAGAACATGTATGTTTATTTTGCAGAACATACATAATTTTCATGATTTTCAATGAATTAGTTGTTTTCACAGAGTATATATATTGCAAAACAACACGTTTTATAAATTTTTGATTATAAAATATGTTATATTTTGTTAAATTACCCGAAAATCAGCAATTTAATATGTATAATATGTATTTATGTATAATATATAATATATAAAATATAATAAACAAAATTCAGGTATTTCTCGGGTTTCGGGTTCGGCTCGGGTTTTGATCGGGTTTCTCTTTCTCTTTTTTTTCTAAAGACAGTGATGTGGTGATATGGTGATGTGCGTAATTGCAACTGTAATATTGAGTGTTTTATTATTTTAAGTTTAATATATATAAATCAAAAATTATTTAAATTTTAGTAATTTTATTTGTAATTAATTTAATAGACGTTGAAAAATTGTTTGCCAGGTCGATAATTTTCCTCTAACAAATTAAATTACGCACTAAAATTAGATTATGTAGTTAATTGTACCATGATTTGGGTAAGTGACCAATTTGAGTTCATTTTGAATTCAGTGACCATCTTGATATATTGAGCCGACTTAAGTGACCATCAAGATAATTAACCCTTACATATAATCAAATTACCAACACACACTTTTGATCTTTAATATCTTTAATTTTATATTAGTATTAAATATAAAAACTTTATTGCATTAAAGTACTCATAAATACAAATCCAAGATGATTCATGACTATATTTAGTCTTATAAATTAGGCGTAAATTAGTAATTTGTCTCGTATCATGAACAATCCGATATATGAAACGAAAACGTAAATTGAGACGAAGGGAGTACTATATTTTTGTTTACTCGGGAAGAAACGACGACGACATGCAACGATTTGACATCCGCTCAGAGGACACGGCTCAATGAGAACTGCTAATACACCTTTTTATCTTCTTTTCACTTTCTCTCTTACTTCATCTCTTTCATATCTGCGTTTCGGGTTTGGGTTTCTCCGACTGTGTTTCCATTAATTAGTAATGGGTATTTTGGTTTTAGAGATTTTTCTTTGTGTCTTTCCAGTTATAATCGTTCTTGCAGTGTGTGTTAGAAGGCCCGTATTCCAAGATTATCAGCCCCACGAGCACTCGCCACAACCACCATTACAGCCACTAAAGGAATCACCACAGCCACCATGAGCACTCCGGATCAAGTTAATCACTACAATGAAGGAAGAGCACTCGCCACAACTACCATCACAGCCACAACCACCATCACAGCTACTAGAGGAATCACCACAACCACCAAGAGCACTCCGGATCAAGTTAATTCCTACAATGAAGAAAGAGCACTCGCCACAACCACCATCACAGCCACAACCACCATCACAGCCACAACCCCGGATCAAGTTAATCCCTGCAATGAAGAAACCGGTTAGGGGGTTTACGGAGGTATAAACCTGATACTGATTGTTTGTTTGCTATATGTTTGTATATTATGTTTGCATTTAGGAACGCTAGAAACATATTATGTTTGCGAGTGCGTCACGGGTTGTTGCTGATGAGAATAGATATATTGTAGACATGGGAGAGGCAAGAGACCCAGGCTCAGGCATGTGAGAGGCTGCCATAGTGGGATATATTGTAGGTTTGTCTTGATCTAATAGCAACCAACTATTATATGGTTGGTGGTTAATAGATCAACTTTTGCGGGGTTAATAGTTTTAGAACTTGTTTATGCTTTGTATTTAAGTATGTACTAACTTCTCTTCTTGTTGTATCATCAGGATTTTATCGCTTGTTGTAACCCTGAAGTCAATCTTCCGACAGTTCTTTTGTTTGTTTGCAGTGGTACCTCGTATTATTATAAGTATGCGGTTTTTGTTTCATATATCTAGTAATGACAATTATTTCTTATTTAAGGAAAGTGAGTGTCATTATTAGGGATGGCAATAATGTTCTATATTATTTACACCTTTTTTGGGACACAGTTTTCACTTGTTCAAACGTATATATTTTCATCAGCAACTATATATGTACATTGGACTGTCGTACCAGCAACTATATATGGTGTTGATCTTCGTAAACTTCATACTTGACATATATAGGACTCCATTTGTTTTAGAGTTCCACACGTGCCTTGGCACAAATTTGTTTGGCATAAACTTCAAATTGCAAGATATGCCCACCGTGAATGGGCTCTTTGTCATGGCCGCTTACTGATGCAGCGTCTGGCCTCGTTTGGGATTTAATTTGCTTTAGCATTGCTACCCGTGTGCAGGTGGTCTGGAAAGCATAAACCATATATGTTTATCACTTGTCATTACAACTTTAATGTGCTTTAGAAGCTGGCTTCTCTTATAGATCTCACAGTTAATGCCACATCTTAGAATGTTCTTCTACTTTCTTGGTGCAGCATCACTGTTACTAATTGCTCACGTCTTTATTTATCACATACGGAGGGATATTAATGCTATAGTTCAGGGAAAAGGCCGCACCAAATTATACAAATTATGATAAAATGTATGAGAAAGTCTGGTAAGCTGGGGAGGGGTAGCGCCGTGGACACATACATATGAATGATTCTGAGTCTCTCAGTTTGTTCCTCTCTATAGATGTACTGCCAGACGCATATTTGAGTGGGTGTTTGTGTTACATATCTGTATTAGCATTTCAAGTCTTTTAGTTTTATAGTACTGTGTCTCTGAAAAAGTAATTATTTTGTGCTACCAAGCGATGCATCTACATTGTCGCTAATGCCTATCTATATGTCGCAAAGTTAATATGACTATTCTTTAATGCTTCTTGTTTTTCTTTGCAGAGATGCAGCCTCAATCACCACACGCCAGCCTAGAGGAACTGTTTAGCCTCGAGGAACTTATTTAGCCTCCAGGAGCCTCGAGGAACTTGTTTAGGTATTTAGTTCCTCTTACGTAAATATGCACATTGTGCTATGCTATGGAAGGTTGATGAAGTGCTTATAGGTATCGTTTATCGGTATATAATTTAATATCATAATTATGTATTTGAAATGTTACCACATGCAGATGCAATATCATTGATTTGATTGAGATATTCAGCAAGGCCGCAAAAACAGAACTGAAATATAGAAAAAAAAATTAACACTAGTCATAGCACACAGTCATAACATTCCCCCCGGGAGACTTAAATCCTCAAATGTATCACAGCTAGAACATTCTATGTACAAGACAAATGGACTTGATTCCACGCTAAACTTCGGTGTCTGTTTGCATCCCCTGTCAAAATGTTCTTCATGAACTTCAGCCAGCCGCTTCCGAATTAACTCCACAGTAACCTACAAATGAATAGCCAAGCAACGTACATGTCAGAATCCAACCTAAAATATTACTACATTTGTGATCAAGTGTCCAACAACTGAGGACTAATCTTAACAAATTTAGGGATCAAAAGAATAAAGAGCAGGACCTCTTCCCCTCGGAGTAGTCTAAGTTCACAAGCAGTGCAATAAACACAGATTTCACAAAATCAGAAGAAATCATATTTCTTTTTACTGTGTCCTACCAGGAACTTCTTTATGGATCTACAATTACGGAGCTGAGATTGATTTGTGGTTTTTCAACATTGCCTTAAATAATGCGTCCATCACAATTCTGACTTTTGGAAGAGAGTTTACTGCCATTGAAACTAAACAGGGCTTTATATACTACCTAATATTCATTCAACTCTAATGACTAAACTACCCTTGTCATTTATTCCTCAATAGGGTGTTTAGCTACAAAGTTGGGGTGTACTTGATATAGGAGGGTTGGAGGGGGGGTAGATAATATTGGGGTGTTCATCCAGAAATTTGTCAAAGAAGACTTCCTTTCAACAAAATATTTGTGGCTCTTAGGTAAATCAAACATATGTTAAAACAGGAAGTCCTTAGTCAAACTGTGGTTCCATACATGACATCGTCTCTCAAGACTTTTTCCGTGTGATCCCTCCTAAATACAAGCATGCATAGCAGGCTTATGTCACCAACTGCAGGCTTTTGTGCTACCAAGTGATGCATCTACATTGTTGCTAATGCTTCTTGTTATTTTCGGCAGAGAATTCACCACCAAAAAAGCTAATATGACTACTATTTTTTAATGCTTCTTGTTTTTTTTTTGCAGAGATGCAGCCTCAATCACCACACACCAGCCTCGAGGAAATGTTTGGCCTCGAGGAATTTGTATAGGTTTTAGTTCCTCTTATGTTATATAATTTTATATTAGCCTCCATGAATATGATTTTGTATAATCTGTTTTGAGCTATGTAACTCCAATGCAACGGAGGGCCTTGTGAAGGGCCGAAATGTATTTGACTTATATAGCTTTTTAATTTTTGGATGGAGGTATTTGTAAGTAACTACTTGAGTACTTAGAGTTATAACAAGAGTACACTTGTACACTTTCTTGATTTTCTTTGCTTGTCAACCAGTTGTGAATCTGTGTATGTTTTTGTAGCTGAGAATGTGTGTGTGTAACAAATATTAGTAACCCAGCTCAATGTAAGTTAGCATCGATTGAGGTTGTTAATTCTTAGTTTTAACAGCCTTCGACCTCAACGAGGTCTAACAAATAGCTGGTGTGTCTCCCAGCTCTAAATGTTTCGAGCTCGATGCTATAATCGAGGTCAAAACCCGCTTGATTTTTGCCGCTTTTTCAGCTGTTTTGTTCGACTTTGTCAAGACCAAAGAACCAGCTGAGGTAGTGCTCTGTATCATTCGATCCTGACAATATGAACTGCCTTTGTTCGACTTTGTGGAGGTTTGAAATGGCTTGAAAAGCTGGCTGGGTTCAAGTGTAATAAAATGCAGGCGCGATAACTTCGAGACTTGAAGTCGATGAACTTAAACCTCCAGGTTTGTCGAGCTTGGTGGTACACCTGCGTTTCTTGTTCCCAGGACGACTTTAATAAACTCAAAAGCCTTGCCCAACTCGAAAACACTCAAGGCTTGCCTTCATAGGGTGTTTCGCTGATCGTGTTCGAGCTTCTGGTTATTTTTAATAATTAAAAATAATTGAATCTATACCAAAATAAAATAAAAGTTTGAGTGTTCTATTGTTGATTGATGTTGTACATGGATTTCAAATTGGGCCTTGGGTTGTATTTAGCCTTACGGCCCAATTAATTCTTTAAAAATACGGCCCAATTAATTTTCCTAAATGGAGGTGTTTTCGTGCCATAGTTTCACAGCCACAACTGAAAATCCGAAAGAAAAAAAGTCTAATATTGGGGTGCAAATAATATTGGGGTGTTTTTACAAAATATAAGATCACGTAATTTAAGCTTTATTAAAATCCAACAAATAACAATTTTCGATAATCAAATACACCATATTCACGTGCTTTAGGAAAAAAGAAAAAGAAAAAGAAAAAGGAAAGGGTCTGAACCTTGGCAAACACACTACTTATTCAATTTTTTCCAACAATTTTCTTTCAATAATGTCACACGCAATTACCATTTTCAAATTAAAACATATTACATTATTTATTTTTCTTTATTAAAATATCTTAATATTGGAAAAATTCGGATATGTCATTATTTATTTATTTAGAAATTTATTTTAATATTTCAATCGAAACATAATACTTATATACCTATTATTTTCCAAAAATAACATCAACTCTTTCTGACACAAACAATTTTTTTAAATAATATGATATATTAATTATTCTATTTTTTAAAACAAAATCTCCTCCTTTTTCATAAAATTATTTGTAAAGAATTTGAAACTCGCTGATTACATATTTAAATTTTATATTTAACACACTAATATATATCTTTAGGTTAGAATAAAAAAATAAATATTAATATAAAAATTAAATTAATAATTATGAATATTATATTCTATATATAATAGAAATAAGGATTCAGGAGTAGGAATGATGAATTTCAATTATAGATCTTAATTTAAAATTAAATTCGTGTAAAAATAATTTAAATTAATATAAATAAAATAAATGTGTTTTGATGTTAATTTTCTGATAAAATCCTATTTTTCCAAAAATAACATCAAATCCTTTCTCAATTCAAACACACTATTTATTCAATTTTTTCCAACAATCTTCTTTCAATAATATCACATGCAATTATCATTTTCAAATTAGACATATTGCATTAATTATTTATTTTTATTAAAATATCTTAATTTTGAAAAAATTTGGATAAGTCATTATTTATTTATTTAAAAATCTACTTTAATATTTATTTATTTAAAAAAGTTTACTATTTCAAAAAATATATTTATTTTTATAATTTAATAATTTAAATATTTAAATATATAATAAAATAATAGTTATTAAAATTCTGTACATCACGGGGTCGAAACATTAAAAGTTTGATTATTCGGTTAACTTTTATTAGTCTGTTAACTTTTTTCAATCAAAACACATTACTTATCTATTTTTTAATAAAATTTATTAATTTTTCAAAAATAATATGGGCAATTACCTTTTTTAGTTAAAATGTATTAAATTTTCTATTATTTCTTCACTAAAATCTTTCATAATTTTAATTATACACGCCTAAAACAGAAGATTATATTTTTATTATATAATAGTCGAAACATTAATAATTTTGGTTTTCGGTACTTAGATTTTGGATGTTCGATACTTAAGTCAAATATTTTTTTCAAATTAGAACATATTTAATTAAAATATAATACCTTTTAATCAAAACATAATAATTTTTATTATTAATAAATTATTTATAATCTTATTATTTTAAAATTGTTATAGAACTAAAAACGGGAGTGAGCGATTCGTGCTTTGGACTGGTCTCGGTGCGAGATGCCTACGTATCTTCTGCGTGGAGAAGAATCAAGTCCAAAACGTAGTTCTAGTTATGAGGGGTAGAGCCCTTTATATAGGCGCTTCGGAGTCAGAAGTGGGACGGAAGTACGATTCCGTGTATAAGTCTTCTTATCGAAGTATGCCTCGAAGCAAGAGATAAGATAGAACTCTTATCCTCTTGTTGTTGACGTTTATCCGAACTCCTGAATATTTATCTGCTAGAATCAGGTGTATTATAGAACTTGTATTTGTAACCGGACCTACAGTTGGGCCTCTATTAATTAATTACGAAATTAATATCTAAGAGTCTCAGGCCCTATTTAACTGGGCTTTAGTATTCTTGGGCTTTTAATATCCAATAATAATTAAATATTATTTCTGACCCATATCATTTGCCCCCCAACTTTCGACAAGTTTCGTAGAAACTTTTCAAAAGTTGTTGAGACCTTATCGGCTTTCCGAGCTTCATTCATTACGCGAGAAAGCTAACTTCTGCCAATTCTTATCACCCAAGGTCTGAAGTTCCATAAATAGCGCAAGGATCTCACCGATCTTGGCTACTTTGAGATAATTCGAGAGATGATTTGAATTGACTGTATAGTAAAGATAGCTCTGTTTCGCATCCTTCGGGATTGCATTTCATTTTTTATTGGAATATCAGAAGATACGAGTCCTTTTTATTTGCACAACAATTATCCTTTTCAGATGTATGCTAGTAATGGTGCTCTCGAGCATTTCCGTATTTTTCCAGGGCTTAATTCAATTAAATTGGAATTTCTGCGATTAAATTCCAATTTTCTAGAATTTTTTGAGCCTTTAAAGAATTTTCAAAATATTTTTTGAAATTAAAATCCCAATCTTACTATTTTTCCTGATTTTTCAGGAATTTTTCTTGTATTTTTCCAATTTCTAGGAATTCTCAGAATTTAATTAAAGAATTAAATAAATTCTTTAATTGACCAAACCACCTTTGAGTGGTAAGTGTCTTATGGGCGTGCCTGACCACGCCAAGGAGACGCGTCCACTACCACGCCTAGGAGACGTGTCTCCTGGGCGTGGTTGCATTAAGCCTGCCAAGGCTGGACAGTTAGTTGCTTCCTTGGCGTGCCTAGGCGCGCCAAGGAGGCTTGTTGTTTGCCACGCCTAGGAGACATGTCTCCTGGGCGTGGATAAGTCGAGCCAACCGTGGCTGAGTTTTATGATGCTCCCTTGGCGTGCCTAGCCACGCCAAGCAGGCATATTATCTACCGCGCCTAGGGGACATGCTTCCTAGGCGTGGGATGTTGATGCCTATCCAGACTCGACAAGTTGATGCTTCCTTGGCGTGCTTGTGCACGTCAAGGAGGCGTTTCTGGTAGCACGTCTAGGAGACGTGCCTCCTGGGCGTGGATAAGTAAAGCTTGTCCCGACTGAATAAGATGATGCTTCCTTGGCGTGCCTAGCCACGCCAAGGAGGCACGTAGTTTGGCAAGCCGAGGAGATATGTCTCCTGGGCGTGGGTTGGTGATGCCCGTCACCGGTTTAAGAAGTTGTTGCTCTCTAGGCGTGCTTTGCCCCGCCTAGGAAACATAGTTTTTATCCACGTCAAGGAATGGGTAGTCATTTTATTTCCTTAACGGAATTATCATTTATTTATTTAAAACAAACGATGTTTTCACTCAACAAGTGAATGTGTCCTAGGCGTCGCATGCCCCGCCAAGGAGACAGCAAGCGTAACACGCGTAGAAGACATACTTAGGAGTACTGTCGTGTCATATGTTGTGGGCCTTAGTCTATAAACTTGTCAGGCCTATATTTTGAATTATTCTTTTATTTTTGTGAGTGTCTTCACGAATTCTCGAGACCCTTCTAGAATAGGTTCAAATCATGGGCTTCCCGCCTGTGACACGGGTTTGTGACCGGCCCAAAGCCCACGTAACCGGTAGCAACCTGTTTATTTTAGGGTTTACCGGCAAGTGAACCGGGTGTGGTTTGCCTATATAATGAGTGACTGAGAGTTCATTTCTCATTTCACTCAAAAGTTTCCAAGTTTAAGTGCTAGAAAACCCTCCCAAACACTCTTAAAATTCTCTAGTTTCTCGGCGAACTTTTAGGCGTATCTCCGGCAATCTTCAAACCATTTCCAGATTCCGGTGATATTCAAGGCATTTCCCAGTTTTCCGGGCGATCTTCAAAGATTTCCCAGGTTCCGATTAATCTTCATCTCTTCTTCATCAGTTTCTGGGTTTTCTGTCTTCATTCCTTTGAAGATCAATGGCGGATTCTTCATCCTCTCAGCAATCCCAGCTTTCACAGCAACCCTCGGCTCGTTCGCGCACAAACCGAGGTAAAAAATCCCTCGTTCATGCTAGTGTTGTTTGTCTTAGAGATTTACTAAGCGAGTTTGGTCAAGCCTTTCCCAATTTGCTTCACCTAGATGCTTATAAATATCCTTCTAAATACGATCAGAAGGACGTTGATGCCATTGCGTATCTTTTTGGCATCAACGGACCTTATCGGGCCGTGGCTCCAGGCCCAAACGATCGAGCCTGTTACCCTAAACCTGGGGCCATAAGAATTTACAAAGAAACCTTTTATGCTGGGTTTAGGTTACCCCCTCCTGAGTTTGTTTTTAGGTTGTTGGCCGAGGCCCGTGTCTGCCCAACTCAACTCCAGCCCAATGGCTGGAAGTTTATATATTGTTTTCTAGTCCAATGTAGAAAGCACGGTATCGAGCCCAGCGTGTCGGTCTTTAGATACCTGTTTAAGTTTGTGAATGCGCCCAACGACGAGGGTTGGGTCAAGATCCAGTACCGGTCCTTGGCCCGTAGTATATTTGCGTCGAGTACGGCCCCAGATTCCCTACCCCACTGGAAGAAGCAATGGTTCTACCTATATTTAGATGATGGGAACTGGGCCGACTACTTTTATTCGGACTTTAGCAGAGCCGAAGATGGGCCTGTTAGGTCCTTGAAATTGGGGGTGGAGGAAGAGGCAGCTATAACAATCTTAACTGGAGACTGCCTCCACCATTGCTCCGTACTTGTTTCTGAAGCTTCGCTCCAGGAACTTGGGCTAAGTGATTTGGGCCTAGAGGGTATTTCCCTTTTCCCTTTAATTTCTGGGTCCACTTATTTATGTATACTTGTTTTGTTTTGTGTTCTAACCATTCCGGGCTTTTTGATGTGCAGCCCAGGAGAGGTTGGGTGCAATTTTTGGCAGGAGGGAGAAGGCCGCGACAAAGGTCGTGGCGAGTAAAGTCCAAAGGACTAAGCGGCCCAGAAAGGAGGGGGACCCGGTGGTCGTGGAGAAAATCCCGGCCTTCTTATCGCCAAAGCCCACAGCTGTGGAGGAAGACTCAAACCCCTACGTGGTCCAGTGGGGCCTCCTTAACAAGGATACCGTGGTTGGGGATGCAAGGGCCGCGGCGGAGTGGTCTAAAAACGTGATCACGCCGCGGGATAGGGCCCATGTCGTGGAGTCCTCGGAGGACCTCCAAATTGAGCTGTTGGGGGCCCAAGCCGTGGCTACGGTAAGGCCTAGAACTTATCCTATTTCGTTTATTTCACTGAGTGTTTTCGCATTTTTATACTTGGAACTTCAAGTAATTTTTATCACCTTTTGCAGGTGAACACTTACTTGCAAGCCGCCGTTCACAACCTCAAGGCGGTGAGAGCGGAGAAGTCGATCGCAGAACGCGATCGCGATCGATACTTCGAAAGCTCCGCCGCCAACTTTGAACAATTCAGGAAAGTGGAAGCTGAATTGGTGGCGGAACAAGAAAAAGTGCGCACACTGGAAGCTGAGTTGGCCAGGGTGCGCCGGGAGGCGATCGCCGACTTCAAGGCGTCGCCTGAGTTCGATGAGGTTCTGGCGGCGGAGTATGATGCCTCCTTTCCCGAGACCTTCAAGTCCTGCTGGGAAAGGATCATAGACGAACTCGGTTCTCAAATCGAGGGAGTTACCTTGGAGCGTTTTCCCGTCCCAAGACTTCCCGGGGAGGAGACCCCTTCTCCGATGGCGGTCGAGGACCTCGGAGATTCGCATCCAGAGGACTCCCAAAATTTAGAGATTCCAACCGAGAATCTCATGATCCAGGATTCCGTTCAGGATTCGGGAGACCTCGAGAAAGGAGGGGAGGCCCACGACGGAGCCCAAGGTGGAGAAGCCCAAGAGAAGGAGGCCCCGGAGCAGGGGAAAGCCCAAGAGCAGGAGAAGATCCAGGAAGATATCTTTGATGATGATCTTCCGTAGAATAGGTCTATTTCAGCCCTGCGTGGCTTATCTGTGTAACAATTATCAAATTAATTCGGATATTTATACCCTTTGGGGTTTTAAATTAATATTTAAGTTCTCTTTTGTCTTGCCCTTTAATCTCGCGTATTTAGCATTCTTTACTTAGAATACTTTTCGTAAGATTTCAGTTAATTCAAATCTTAGAGTAATCCTCGGGATTTTCATCTTTAATCGATGAATCAGAGTAATTCTTACTTAGAATTTTCAAACTCCGAAACTGACTATTTTGAGCCCAAACTTAGGAGTTTTATATTCAATGTGTAAGTTCGATCAGACTTTGTGAACTTTCCATCGAACAAGATACAAGTTCAAGCAAAAATGACTTGGATAAAACAAGCTAGATAATCCTCGGGACTTTATTATTATAGCAAAAGAAATAACTATCTCCGGAAATCAACTACATGGCAGTGGTCAACATGACCTTATTTTTGTGGTAACTACTAACTTCTGTTATCACAGAGTAGACATTAAATATAATATATCTTTAAGTTGGTCGCATGCCAACTTCTGGGGACTTCAACTCCTTCCAAGGTTTGAAGTTTGTATGAGCCATGGCCTGTGACAGTCTTAACTTGGTATGGGCCTTCCCAATTTGGAGCCATCTTGCCTTTGGGACCTACCCCAGAAGCCTCAATCTTTCTAAGTACCAGATCTCCTTCCCTGAAATATCGCTCCTTAACCCGTAGGTTATAGTAATAGGAAGCTCGTTTCTGGTTTTCCACAATCTTAGCATGAGCTTCGTCACGAATCTCATCAATCATATCAAGTGCAAGTCTCATACCTTCTTCATTGGCTTCTGGCTCATACTGCTGGACCCTGGAGGATGTATGAGTGATTTCAAGGGGCACCACTGCCTCGGCTCCATAAGCCAGCTGAAAGGGGGTTGCCCCAGTTGAAACCTTGCAAGTTGTTCGATATGCCCATAGTATAGGAAGTATCTCATCGGCCCATGACCCCTGGGCTTTCTCAACTCTTTTCTTCAATCCATCGAGGATTATTCTATTGGCCACCTCAGCTTGTCCATTAGCTTGAGGATGGGCAACTGAAGTGAAGCGTAACTCAATCGAGTAATCCTCACAATAACTTCTAAACTCAGCATTATTAAACTGAGTCCCATTGTCTGTAACCATAACTCGAGGTATTCCGTACCTGCAGATAATGTTCTCCCACACAAATTGCGCAACTTGCTTGGTGGTTATTTTGGCCAACGGCTTGGCTTCAATCCACTTAGTGAAATAATCAATCGCAACCAATAGAAATTTTCTCTGCGCACTAGCAAGTGGGAATGGTCCAAGAATATCCATCCCCCACATCGCAAAGGGGATGGGAGTATTGATAGATGTCAGCATCTCAGGTGGCTGTCGTACAACGGGTGCAAACCTTTGACAACGATCACACCTTTTCACATAGTCTTGAGCGTGCTTTAGCATATCTGGCCAATAGAATCCAAGGCGAGTTACTTTATGAGCTAATGCTCTTCCACCGAGGTGTTGGCCACATACCCCTTCATGGACTTCTCTAAGGGCTTCTCGAGCCTCATCCGGCCTCAAACATCTCAAATAAGGGACCACAAACGACTTTCTATATAAGACCCCCTCAATGAGCACATACTTAAGGGCCCTTACCTGTAACTTTCGTGCTTCACCTGCATTAGGCGGCTGATGACCGCTTTGTAAATACAACTTAATCTCATCCATCCAAGTGGCCCCTGTGTCAATGGGGGCAACTAACTTTGCTTCGATGCTTGGGGTTTCAAAACCTGATAATAAACGCTTCCTGAGCATACCTCATCATCGGACGATGCAAATTGTGATAAGGCATCAGCCTTGGTGTTCTCCTCCCTGGGCACATATTCTACCGAGCATTCTTCGAATAGTGCCATCTGGGTCTTTACAATCCTTAGGTACTTCAGCATAGTCTCCTCACGGGCTTCAAACTCACCATTCACTTGGAAGACTACAAGCTTTGAGTCACCACAGACTTTCAAATTCTTTACCCTCAGGGTTCTAGCTAGACCAAGTCCAGCTATTAATGCTTCATACTCTGCTTCGTTATTAGTGGTCGGAAAGTCTAGCTTGATAGCATATTCCACTGTAAAGCCATCAGGGCTTTGGAGCACAAGTCCTGCACCACTACCTTTTGTTTTTGAAGCCCCGTCAAAAAATAGTAGCCAATGTTCTTTAGGTTCTTTGGGTTTTTCATCCTTAGTGGGTTCTTCTACCTTGTCTCCTTGCCCCCCGACTTCCTGGTTGCTAATGGTGCATTCAACTAGGAAGTCAGCTAAGGCCTGAGCTTTAATCGCCGTTCGAGGCTTATATCGGATATCAAATTCTCCAAGCTCAATTGCCCACTTGATCAATCTTCCACTAGCCTTAGGGCTGTGCATAACATTTCGGAGAGGTTGGTCTGTCAGGATTTCTATCTTATGAGACTGAAAGTAAGGTCTCAACTTCCTCGAGGCCGTAATCATGGCCAAAGCAAACTTTTCGATTACTGAGTAGTTGAGCTCCGCTCCATGCAGAACCTTGCTCACATAGTATACTGGTTTCTGGACTTTGGATTCCTCCCGAACCAAGACGGCACTTAGCGCTTGTTCCGAGACAGCTAAGTATACATACAGGGTTTCGCCCCCTACGGGTTTTGATAAGAGTGGTGGCTCTGCCATATATTTCTTTAGATGTTCGAAGGCCACTTGGCTCTCATCCGTCCATTCAAAGTTCTTAACCTTCTTTAATGCTTTGAAGAAAGGTAAGCACTTGTCTCCTGACTTGGATACAAACCTTCCCAAGGCTGCAATTCTTCCTGTCAGTTTCTGAACATCCCTTACACTCTTTGGGGGTTCCATATCTAGGATAGCTTTTATCTTGTCGGGGTTGGCTTCAATACCACGCTTTGAGACCATTAGACCCAGGAACTTCCCAGAACCGACTCCAAAGGCACACTTAGCTGGGTTTAACATCATCTTATGCGTCCTCAGGACTTCAAAGGCCTCTCTAAGGTGTTCAAGGTGATCCGCTTTGTTCAAGCTTTTCACCAACATATCGTCTACATATACCTCCATAGTCTTACCAATCAGATGCTTAAACATCTTGTTTGCAAGGCGTTGGTATGTTGCTCCTGCATTCTTAAGTCCAAAGGCCATAACCAAATAACAAAATACACCAAAGTCAGTGATAAACGATACCTTGGGTACGTCGTCCTTGTCCATCCGGATCTGATTATATCCGCTGAAGCCATCCATGAAACTCAGCATCTCATGGCCAGCAGTGGCATCTATCAGTGTGTCAATCCTTGGAAGAGGGAAACAATCCTTGGGACAAGCATCATTCAGATCAGTGAAGTCTACGCACATTCTCCACTTTCCATTGGCCTTCTTGACCATGACAGGGTTAGCTAGCCATTCCGGGAATTGAATCTCCTCAATAAATCCCGCTTCTAACAACTTATCGACCTCCTGTTTAATGGCTTCTTGCCTTTCAGGGGCGAAGTTCCTTTTCTTCTGCTTAATAGGTTTCCTCTCGGGGTTTACATTCAACTTATGGGTTATGAATGAGGGATCGATACCTGGCATATCAGCCGCTGTCCAAGCGAAAACATCACGGTTGTTCCTCAAGAACCTCACAAGCTCTTGTTTCAAATCTTCCTGGAGTAGTGCTCCAACATAAGTGACCTTTTCAGGTTCTTCTGTATACAATTGGATTGGAACCAAATCTTCGGCAGGCTTGCCTCTCCTTTCCTCTTCTTCTCGGACATCAAGGTCCTCTATAGGTAATACTTGCCCCCCGGCTCCTCCAGATCTTAATGCCCTAATATAACAGCTTCGGGCCATTTTCTGATCTCCTAATTCTTCCCCAATTCCGTTCCTAGTCGGGAATTTGATCTTCATGTGGTAAGTAGATGGGATTGCTTTAAAAGCATGTATTCCAGTCCTCCCAAGGATGGCATTATAGGTTGATGAGGCTTTAACGACCAAGAAATTTACCATGCACGTGGCTTGTCTGGGTTCGGTACCCATAGTTACCGGAAGTTGGATCATGCCTTCAATTTTGGTTTCCACATTGTTGAAGCCATATATAGGCATGTCTGAGGGTGTTAACTGAGTATCAGAATACCCCATCTTTTCATAAGAATCATAGAACAAGATATCCACCGAGGCTCCATTATCAACAAGCACTCTCTTTACGGACGAGTTTCCAATCACTGGGGTAATTACTAAAGGGTCATCATGAGGAAATTTCACCTTTTCAAGGTCGATATTGTCGAATGCTAGAGCATAATCGATTTTTGCCCGCTTCGGAGGTTCTCCAACTATGTTCATCACTTCCCTTGCATAAGCCTTTCTTGAATTGCTTGTCTCCATCCTTGGTAAATTTGGATAACTTGCCTCTTCGGATCAAGAACTCAATCTCATCCTTCAACTGCCGGCAATCATCGGTCTTATGTCCTGTGTCTTTGTGGAATCGACAATATAAATCCTTGTTATGTTTCTCCGGATCGGTCCTTATAGGCTTCGGCCATCTAACACTTTCGTCCTTCTCAATTTCCAACAGGATTTGACTCCTCGGGGCGTTAAGCCTGGCATACTCAGTAAACCTCGGCCCCATCTTCTTTTTAGCAGGCGATTTTTCCTCATCTTCCTTCCGGGAGTACTTATTCTCAGCATTATACTCCGTATCATTCCCACGCTTCTTGAAGTTGGTATTCGGTCCCTGATTGCTCTGGGATTTTCTCAAACTTTCCTCCGCCTTTATATATTTTCCGGCTCTCTCTTGTAAATCGTTCATATTGTCCGGAGCCCTCTTGGCTAGAGATCGGCGAAAATTGTCATCAGTGGTGCCTTGTTGGAAAGCAATCATGGCTACCTTCTGATCTAGATCTGGGACCTTCAAGGCTTCTTTGGTAAAACGATTCATATACTCTCGGAGCGATTCGTTCTTACCCTGGTGCAAATTCATTAACGAGGCGGAGCTTTTGGCGTGAGTTTTGCTTCCAACGAACTGTCCTATGAAGGCCCTGCTCAGGTCAGCAAAACAAGAAATAGAGTTCGGTGGTAAGCGACTATACCAGTGCTGAGCCATTCCACTCAAAGTTTGAGGGAAAGCACGACACTTGATTGCTTCCGTAACGGGTTGGAGCAACAGAGCGTTCATGAAGGTTCGAACGTGGTTGGCGGGATCACCCGTGCCATCATAAGCTTTAATGGTTGGGAGCTTAAATTTTCGAGAGATTCTTGCACCCATAATTTCTGGCGTGAAAGGGGGAACGGGGTTATCGGGATCACCTGCTGGTAACAAGTGAATCTGATTCATCACGGTTTGACGAGGGGTTTCATCCCTAGATTCTGGGGGTTGCATCCTTGCCTGGTCTCTTTTTAACCGTGCGATTTCCTCTTCATGAGCCCGGATCCTTTCCTCATAAGTTATTGGCCCCCGGGGCTCGTTAGTTTCTTGCCTATGGTGGCGTCGACGGTGTCGATCAGCATCTCTCCTCCTTCGAGGTGGCGTATCATGCTCCTGCTCCGATTCGGAAGCGTCGTAGTCAGTTACATGCACATAGTCATCTCTTGTGCCTCCACGGGTGATGTAGTGACCGTTGAGTAATGTGTGCCGGCGTCGGTGACGGTTGCAATTACTCGAGTCAGAGGGGGCAGCGAGCCAAAAGTCAGGGGAGTAGTAGTTTGAGCAATGGTCGTACCAAGCGGGAGGGAGGTAGTTACAGGGGTTGATTCAGTCGAGACCCCGGTGGTGGTTCGACTGCGTGGAACATGGATTTCTGAACGTGGTCCGGTTGGATTCGTCATGGTTGTTGTCTTTTCCCACAGACGGCGCCAAATGTTATAGAACTAAAAACGGGAGTGAGCGATTCGTGCTTTGGACTGGTCTCGGTGCGAGATGCCTACGTATCTTCTGCGTGGAGAAGAATCAAGTCCAAAACGTAGTTCTAGTTATGAGGGGTAGAGCCCTTTATATAGGCGCTTCGGAGTCAGAAGTGGGACGGAAGTACGATTCCGTGTATCAGTCTTCTTATCGAAGTATGCCTCGAAGCAAGAGATAAGATAGAACTCTTATCCTCTTGTTGTTGACGTTTATCCGAACTCCTGAATATTTATCTGCTAGAATCAGGTGTATTATAGAACTTGTATTTGTAACCGGACCTACAGTTGGGCCTCTATTAATTAATTACGAAATTAATATCTAAGAGTCTCAGGCCTTATTTAACTGGGCTTTAGTATTCTTGGGCTTTTAATATCCAATAATAATTAAATATTATTTCTGACCCATATCAAAAATTATAGATTTTTATAATTAAAAATAACCGTGCTTCGCACGGGTTTTAAACTAGTATTATTTAATTGTTCAGAAAATTAAAAAAAATAGTAATAAAATATTTTTAAATTATAAAATGTATACATTGTAATAACAGTGAATAAACTTGAAATTTTTAAATTATTTTTTTAATTAAAAAAATAGAAATAAAATATTATTTAAATTAAAATATTTTTCAAATTATAAAATGTACATTCAAAAAGTTTGGAGAAGTTCAAAAAGGTCACGTAGTTTTCATCAATCGGGGAACTTCTGTTCATAAATCTAGGGCACGTGTTTCAGCACTGTGGGCATATAAAATCATCCCGCTAGGGCACGTACATTCACCCATTTAGAGCACATACATTCACCAATTTGGAGCACGTATTTTCACCTATTTGGAGCACGTACATTCAACATGTTTGGAGAAATACTATTTTTTTTTTGAAAAAATCAAAAACTATTTTCTTAAAATGTTCTTAGAAACTTTTTATGAAGTCCTAATACAGTTGGATAAAATTATCGTCCCTGATAATAAACATGAAATAAAAATTCGGGAAATATAATTTTACCACCGGAAATGGGTATGTACATTTAGCAACAAAGGGCACGTATATTCAAACAAGGATAACGTATATTCCGCAAAACCTCATACATTAGTTTTAAATTTGCAACCCAACCTCACAACAAATCCCTCTCATTACCTGTACCAAATTAGGTCTCTCTCGAACTGTGGTACGAATCCCTCTCATTACCTGCATGTACCAAATTAGGGTATGGATTTTAAGAGTTTTGTGTGTATATGTATATGATAAAATTAGGGTATGGATTTTAAGAGTTGGGGTTTAGTATACATGTGTATGTTATGTAAATGGATTTAATTGAGATGGTTAATCGGGTTAAATCTAACAACATGTATGATTTGTCACATACATGGTTAATCAGGTATATGGTGTGAAATATGATTTGTGGAGGTGTTTTTGAACTGTGATTGGTTATATATGAACTGTGAACTATGATTGGTTTTGAACTGTGTAAATATCAAGTTTTTGTATCTATCTGGTAATGATTTTGAACTGTGAAGTGATTAGTCCTTATTGCATTTCGAAACCACTAATATTTCAATCCCCAATTTGAAACCCCAAATTTATCTGATTGCATGTATTTCTGAATTGAGGATGTTAAATATTGTGTATTTGGATGTCATTCTCTCTCTCCACTTATTTGTTATATGCTTACTTGTTTTGTCATTAGTGCTTTAAGCCAAATTACTGCAAGTTTAGGTGAAATGGGTAAAATAGTAGGGAGGATGTTAGTGAAATTTAAGAGACAATTGAATGATTTTTATAGTTATTTAGAAACTGAGAAAGAAATTTTCAGTGGAACTGTGCTATTATGGATTATTGTGGTGTTGTGACATATTTTGACTAATTGTAAGAAAATTTGAACAGTAAGCTTTTTGACAAATCAACAGGTCAGGGACAGAGCTTAGTAAACTTCTTGGCACTAATTTAATTTCTGCTAGGATAAAAGGGCTTGTATGGAGTCCTCGGAGTTGTCTTGTCCTTCGCTCATTCCCAACAATAATGATCCAAGTCACCATCCCCTACCTAAAGAATTGAGTTAAGGATTACTGTGCTAGCACTAAAATTAAGCTAATCCGCCACAAGGTGATTATCAAGAACACTTCACAAAAGACGATAAAAGGCCTCAGGTTATAAATAGAAAATCTAACCGGTTCTCTATAGGGTCTGAGACCCACTCAAGAAAAGAACATCTATGAGCATCCTGAATGCAAAAAGAAATGCAATCTGGTTTTAAATGCAAGTTTGTGTGTGTTCAAGGAGGACCACAGGCCAAAGTTTTAGCACAGAGCTATTATTGAGAATTATGAGCTCAATTTTATTGTTTCAATTGTATGGATACATTTTTGAAATGTCTCCGATTTGTGATTTTCTCAGAAATGATAAGAAATGCTTGGCCTATCCGCTCTGATCCTACTTTAATCTGACCTTTTTATAATTCACAGGTAAATGGAGCAATCTTATAAAAAAAAGTCAGATCAAGTAAGTCATTTCTGCATGTGACAGGCGAAGGCTGGCTAAGTAACACAAAAATTCTCCGTGTAAAATAGTTGACCTCTTACAGTGTTTCAATTATTTTTAGTTACATACTTTAGGGTGCTTGTAACATAGGTGTTACTCTCTGCACTAACATCTAAAGTGCGCTTATTACATTAAAAAAGTTGCGTATCGATGAAAGTGTTCGTGGTTAAAAAGGTAGAGTCAATTGCTGATGTACAATTATATTGATATTGGTATTTTTAATTCAATGTCAACATTAAGTAATTGAAGTTATATTTGTAATTTGGATTTGGTGCTCTTTACTTTTGTTTGATATACAAGTTAGTCTCAAATGTAGCAAGTTTTAATTTGACAATATTGTACTCCTCTCTTCTTCGCTAAACTCATGAAAGGTATATTTCATGCATTTAATTTTTTCGAATTCCGCAGTATTTGATTATAACCAGTTCATTTGTAATTTGCTGTCTCTGAATATATAACAGTGCTATAAAATTATTTATGTGCTATATATACTTCAAAGCTAATACTTTTTTAATCACTCCAGAAATTATACCTTTTTATATAGAGAAGAATTAAAGTTTTTTTGTTTATTAATCATACACTAATCTTTTTCATGCTTATTTATCAGAAAAGATTAAAACGCTGACATTATAATAATAAAATCAAAATATAATATGAATTTTTATACAAGGCTCGTGCCTCGCATGGGCACCAATGCTAGTTCTGGATTACATAACAACATTAAAAATCATAGATTAAGTAATCAAAAAACATTTAAAACTTAATATACGATGGTAAGTATTCGAATATATAGAAATAGTAAATGGCAAAGCCTAAAAAATAGTAAAGGTCCAAACTGCACTACTAGTCAGCTATATAAAAAATAGTAAATATTTTTAAATATCTTTATTTAAATATATTAAAATATTATTTTAATTTCCTATTTTTGCATTATAATATCATTAAAATCATATTTTATCAAAAAATTTCAATAATTCCTATTATTCCTATTTTTGCATTTCAAAATTAATAAAATAATATTTTATCATTTTTTTTATATTCATATTAAAATCGTATTTTCTAAGCGCCAACACTTAGTTAAAAAAAGAGTATGTTTATTTAAAATTTCAGCTAACTATATCTAAGGCACGTAGATTCAACAGGCCTGGGGCATGTAATTTCTAAAGTTTGGGGA
Source organism: Daucus carota subsp. sativus (assembly GCF_001625215.2). Classification (NCBI taxonomy): domain Eukaryota; kingdom Viridiplantae; phylum Streptophyta; class Magnoliopsida; order Apiales; family Apiaceae; genus Daucus; species Daucus carota. The sequence goes on along the minus strand of NC_030384.2, from coordinate 2,991,215 downwards.
ACATATATTCAGCAAACTGGGGCACGTATGTTCAGAAAAGTAGGGCACATATATTCATTAACTAGGGCACGTTATTTCAGCAAATTAGGGCTCATACAATCAACCTACCTGGGGCACGTAATTTCTATAACATGGGCACGCACATCCAACATTTAGAGCAAATTAAATAAAAAACGTAGGCACAAGTGGAAAAAGGTTAGGGCAATTCATTCACCCAATTCAACGCTTCACTTTTAGATTTCAAATTCAAAAGGGAAACACTGTGATTCAATTTCAACGCAATTCAATTTCAACGGAAAATGGCAGAACGAAGCAAGAAATACCAAAATGGGTGGACATTATTCTTGTGAGTTTCCATTTCTTGTGATGTGATTACTTAAAACTCATATATGTGAACATGTTACCTTTTCTCAGAAATGATTACATCCGAGGATTAAAAAAAGGTTTAGAAGAAGTTGAAGTCTTGGATTTAATGGAAGTCATCGAAGATGCCAAAGAGATGTGGGATAGTGGTGAATACAAAGATGACTATAACCAAAGAGCTAAAGAAAAACGCGATGAATATAATAGGGAGGCTGCGGAGAGGGGGGTCAAGAAGGAGAAGAAGCCGCACGATCAGTCGCGGATTAAAACAAGATGCAGCCCAATGAAAATTTGGGAAATAATGGAAGCTATAAAAGATAATGGTGAAAAGAATAGGGCAGTTGAAGAAATGGGGTTTGGAGCCCTTAAAAATATTCCAAATATGAAGTTGGCTCATAAACTTATAGAGAAACTTTTGCATAAGTTTGATACTACCTCGTGCTCTCTTTTCGGGGTAGAAGTCAGTGTTGAAGTTGTTGGAAAGCTGTTGGGAATCCCATCGAAGGGAAAAGCAATTCCTCAATCTATCTCCATCACTAAAAGTAATGAACTAGGGGCGAAATATAAGAACAAAACACTCTCACAGTTGGGAGATGACATAAAAAATATGGAGCGAATTCATAAGACATTTAAGGAGGCGTTTTTGCTGTATATTTTGGGTCACTTTTTGTGTCCGATTGTGAAGAATCAGCCCTCTCAAGAGCTTTACAAGGCCCTTACAATTGTATCTGATGCTACACAATACAATTGGTCCAAATATGTTCTTGACCATCTCATTGAGGGTATCAAGAAATTTCAAAAAGGAAAGTCAACAACCGGTTGCATTTATTTGTTGATGGTGAGTTTAATTACTTTTTGCAATTAATTATAACTCATATGCTCTTATATAGGCTAAGCTCATATCTGTTTTATATTTGTAGAATTTTCTGTTTCCTTATGTAAATACTTATGTGAATAATTATTGGTTTAATTTCAGGTGTTCCAACTCAACCAAATATATTCACTGTCCGCTGATGGTTATAAAACAATAAGGCACAAATGGACAATGGAGGAAGTAGAGCGAGCAGTGGAAGAGATTGACGAGGATGAGGAGAAGATGGACAATTTTCGGGACGCCAAATCTATTCAATGGATCTTGCAGGACCATGAAGAGAGAATAGCTGGATTGGAGGCGACAATTGCCTCATCGCAGCCACACTCTGCCTCCACAAAACAGTACTAGCAATATATATATATATATATATATATATATATATATATATATATATATTACTAGCCTTAATTTTGATTACCATTATTTTAAAATAAATATGCAGGGACACGGCATATAAAGTCCGGAACTGTCTTGCTCCTGAATCCTATATCAATGATGATGTTATTTACACATAGATAAGGTAGTATAAGGTTTCTTCATGGATTTCTTTGTTTTTATTTGTGCTCTACTAGGTACCATGTTGAGATTGCTATACAATGAAAAGACTCCACTCTATATAGCTTTAGATGTCGATTTTTTGTTTTACACTAATTCCTGGTATCTTTCTTTGGTATCTTTCTTTATAGCTATCTGAAGAGGACAATATCTTCAGAAGATTTTCTTTTTATGGACAGTTTTTTCTACCCAAAGCTGGTTGAAGTAATGAAAGAGGTAAAGATATTCTTGCATAACCTTACGTATGTATATATATTATATTATTTTGGGTAAAAGGTAACTTTAATACCCCGTTTGGCTTTCCTTATTTACAACTTATACGTTACTTATTTCAGAATTTTTTTTGTATTCACATACTATTTTTGTAAAAAAAATATGTAGGGGACGTCTAAGATTCGTTATTTTGTAAAAATAAGTTACTTATTTCAGTAAAAAGTACAGTTTGACGTACTTTTTTCAAAAATAACTAACTTATTTCTGACAAATAAGAAATAAGTTATTTTTATTAAACTATGTAGTTCGGTTTAAAATATCTGTAAGATTTGATTAGATACTGAAGGAATAACTTCGCTTAGTTGATTTGTAGCAGGGGTCGGAGAAAAATTTAGCCAGGAAATTTAAGACGTTGTGGAAGACAAACATATTTAAGTATTCATACATGCTTATTCCAATTTTCGAGGAGTAAGTTCTCAAAGCTAATTTTCATGATATTTATGCAACTTAAGAAAATTTTAATCTTAACTAGAAGTTCTATTATTTTTCCCCATACCCAATAAAAGGAAGTGTTAAATTTTTCTAACTTTCTTGTTTTTGTTTTTGTATTATACAGAAAACATTGGAGCTTGGTAATTATCTGCTTTCTTGCCGAGGAAGAAGGCGTGAGTCTAATGTTGCTTCATTTGGATTCGTATGCATATCACCAGGCTACAAAAATTTCTGAACCAATTAAATGGTAAGAATAGTGAGACCCCTCGCCAACTAAATTGTAATTTTTCACTACCCCTCGCCAACTAAATTGTAATTTTTCACTAATTTGCTTTCTTTATAAGAAAAAAGTTAATCTGTTTGTAGGTTTTTGAAACAAAAGTGGAACAACCTAAAAGGAGAAAGTTCAGATGTTCCAACCGTTGACACAAAAACAGTTGAGGTTCCTCAACAAACAAACGATTACGATTGTGGTCTGTTTGTTATGTATTTCATGAAGTTGTTTCTTAAACAAGCTCAAAAAAGATTCAAGATTCAAAATTTGGAAATGGTACTCTCTCTCTCTCTCTCTCTCTCTTTCTATTTTCGGGGCCTAATGTACACATGACATACTTTACAAACTTATGTATATGAGATTCTTATATTTTGGAGTCATGGCCCAAATTTTGTTTGCCTATAGTCAGGGCCACCCCAATTTCTGAGTTTCATACACAAAATAGCAAAAACAAAATGTCTTAAGTTAACTGTGATCATATAAACAACCACAGAATTAGTACGGATAGTGTAATTTTTTGAAGGGAAGTGTGGAGATAAAGCATTGGAACTCTTTGGTTTAAAGTTTTAGAGTCAAGACTAATTCATGGACATGAATACTTGCATGTGACAGACAGAAATCAACTTATCAAAGCTTTTGAAACAGTCTGCACAATCTTCCAAAATCTAGGCTTCACCCACCTAAGCTAGATAGCCAAGAATAACATGTGTAAACAGTGTCAAAATCAACGTATTGTGAGGGGTAAGAAATTCCTCAAAGTGGAATTCTTTTGGTTTGTTGTATGAATAATAGTTTGGGATATACATACAGTTTGTTGTATGTACCATTTTGTTTTCCTAAATAGGTTTTCCTAAATAGGTTTGCATAGTTTACTTTGTTTGGCAATGTAGTGTGCAAGAGCTTATATTTCATATGAGCCCCTACCAAACCTTTCAAGAATCCTAGCTCACTGCCTATACTAATGAATGTTTTCAACATAAAATGAGGAAAAAATGTCATGAATTTATGATCTCAGAACAATATCTAACTTCACATCTGAAGAACCGCCAGAACTGAACATCCGCTTACGAAGCTCATAAGCAATGCTCCCTGAGCTACACTTTTCAGGAGAGTTCCCAGTCTTTCCTCCAAATACAATGTCTTTCCAGAACTAGAACTGATTAGCAAGCTCTTCCATCTGTTCATATAGCTGCTTTTGACCATCCACCAGCAGCTTGTGATTAGCACGCAGCTCTTCCATGTAGTCATGAATTTCTTGAGCAGAGATTCCCAAATCAAGAACCCCAACAGAGTGAACTAGGGGTGGGGGTGGAGGAACCTCAACCACAACCAAGTTACCATCCTTATCCAGCTTCAGATTTGATTGAGTTAAGAATTTCATATCAAGAAATTCCTTAGCAGTAATAGTGTCCTCATAAACAAACGACACTCCAAACCATTCAAACACTCTTGTCAACAACAAACCATAAGGTAAACCTCCAGATGACTTACCCTCCACAGAATCCATCATATTTTTAAGAATTAAATCAGGAAAATCAAATTTCCTACCAGCCATTATCATAGAAACAACCACAATATCTTGAGAAGACAGATTTGACCTAGTTCCAAGCCTAGGACTGACATTTTCAATAGACAGCTTAAACAAAGCTTGAGCAAGTGGAAGTAATTGAGTAGTGGAAGGAAAGACACCCTCAGAAACTGACTCAAGACCTATAATCAATTTCAACTGATCCTGATGAGAAAAACCCTCAACATTTTTCGGACCTCTTTTAGTATGAATTGACACAGTAGATGGTGGGATTTTTAAAATCGCACCCAAAAACATAGAAGACAAGCAGATCTTGACATCCGAAACAAAAGAAACATATTGATCCGACCCAACCAGTTGAAGATTTGCATAAAACTCACGCACCAACGCAGGATAACAAATCTTAGGCAAATCAACTAAGAATGACTGAAAACCTAAATCTTCAAACAACTTAACAACCCCGCAAGTAACAAATGTTTTGCCGGAGAATGGCTTACCCAGAATGACCTTTCGACCGGCAAGACCACGAACAACAAGAGCTTCGGATTTGACCTTCTTCAGCCCTGATTCAACACCAACATCACCGTGATTGACCCCAGACAACTCATCGCCGCTTTCCACCGTGACCAACTCATCATCGTCTTCATCGATTAGCTTTCGCTTTTGTGAAATAGGAGTAGGCTGTGGGGTGTGGGCTTTGACGTTAGCTCTTGTCCTCTTCCTCATTGCGACTCGAAGACCGATCGATGCTATTGTGAAAACAAAAAGCTTTCAGAGGAGGAGAGATAAAACCCTAGCGTCTCGGGGAGGAGAGTATATGTAGTTGTAAAGGCGTGGCGAAAGTATATATTTCAAAACTCTTTTAACGATTATCAGGGGAGTAGTTTTAGGAATAACATTAAACGAACTAAAAGTCCTAAAATAATTCATGTTAATCTACTAGATCCCGAATAACCGAAAAATGTTAATAGCACTTATCACTTATCACATATATATATATCCCTAGAAATAAATTTGAATTTTGAACTTATCATAAATTTCACAGATAAGCACATAATCACGTATCAAAATTCAACACAAAAATCCAACTTTCTAAGCATACAACGGTAATGTCATTTATGAACATAACTTTCAAATAAACACTTAAACTGACCGGCATGCAAAATAAATAAAAATTATGTAAAATGCTAGGAGTAAGCTGATAGTACCCGGACAATGCTTAAGAGCCTGCTGACTACACATCACACATACCCAATTCCCTTCTCCGCACAATATATCGTTCTTCAGGAAGAGGTTTTGTGAAGATATCAGCTAGTTGGTCTGCTGTAGCCACAAAAATTAACTTGACAGCACCCTTGGCAACATTGTCTCTCAAAAAATGATGTCTAACATTAATGTGCTTTGTCCTTGAATGATTGACTGGATTTTCTGAATGTTGATTGTACTTGTGTTGTCACAAAAGATAGGAGTTTGCTTGCATTTGATTCCAAAGTCCTTCAATTGTTGTCTCATCCATAGCATTTGAGAGCAACAACTACCAGCTGCTAAGTACTCCCCCTCAGCCGTTGATAGAGCAACTGAAGTTTGCTTCTTGCTTAACCAAGAAACTAAGCTTTGACCCAAAAATGCACAAACACCACTTGTACTTTTTCTATCAGTTTGACTACCTGCATAGTCTGCATCACTATACCCAACAAGATCAAAAGCATTTGTGATAGGATAGAATAAACCCAAAGTAATGGTTCCACTTAAATATTTAAATATTCTTTTAACAGCTTGTAAGTGAGAATCCTTTGGTTTTGCTTGAAATCTAGCACAAACACAAACACTATACATAATATCAGGTCTAGAGGCTATAAGATAGAGTAAACTTCCAATCATACCTCTATACATTCGAATATCAACATCTTTACCATATTCATCTGCTGTCAGTTTGCTGACAACGCTCATTGGTGTTGATTTCGCCTTGATATTCTCATATCCAAATCTTTTGAGTAAATTCTTGATATACTTGGATTGATGCACATAAATTCCTTCTAGAGTTTCCTTAATTTGGAGTCCCAAGAAATAATTGAGCTCTCCCATCATGCTCATGTCAAACTCACTATGCATGCACTTTGAAAACCACTTACACAAAGAATCATTAGTAGATCCAAATATAATATCATCTACATATATTTGAACAACTAATATATCTTGACCTTTGAAGATAGTAAACAAAGTAGGATCAATTTTACCTCTAATGAAACCATTTTTGATCAAATATTCACTTAACCTTTCATACCATGATCGAGGTGCTTGCCTTAATCCATACAGTGCCTTCTTGAGCTTGTAGACACGGTTGGGATATTTTTCATCCTCGAATCCTGGTGGTTGCTTGACATAGACTTCTTCCTTGAGATATCCATTTAAAAATGCACTCTTCACGTCCATTTGATGTAGCTTGAACTTCTTGAAGCAAGCAAATGATAAGAGCATCCTAATAGATTCCAATCTTGCAACCGGAGCATATGTTTGATCAAAATCAATTCCTTCTTATTGATTGTATCCTTGTGCAACAAGTCTAGCTTTATTCCGAGTGATAGTACCAAATTCATCAACTTTATTCTTGAACGCCCATTTTGTTCCAGCAATTGAAGCATCCTTTGGTGGATCTACAAGTTCCCAAACATCACATCTTTCAAATTGGTTGAGTTCTTCTTGCATTGCCATGATCCAATTTTCATCTTGTAAAGCTTCTTGAACATTCTTTGGTTCCTCTTGAGCTATGAAGGCAGCATAAGCACAAATGTTGGCTTGAGCTTTCCTTGTCTTGATTCCAGCTGATTTATCTCCAATGATCAACTGAGGAGGATGATTCTTCACTGTTCTAGTTGATTTTGGTAGATTATGTTGAGCTATGACCTCTTCATTCCTTGTAATCTGCCTAGTAGGAGTCTCATCAACAACATTTTGGCTTGCTGATGAAGTTTGACCTCTGGATTCATCCAATGTGAGCCTAGACATCTTATCCAAAGTTTCTTCAAGAGATGGAGTGGATTCAGTAGCTTTATTGCCTTCTGAAGTTGTGGCAGTTGACTTGTCAGCTTGCTGATTTCCAGTTTCCTTCACTGTCAGCTTGCTGCTAGTACCTGTACCTGCACATTCCTCCTCGTCTCTTGCAAGATCATCAGTAGACTCTTGAAATGAAGCATCAATAGACTCTTCAACAGTATGTTTAGCAAGATTATACACTCTATAAGCACGACTTGTTAAAGAATAACCCAAAAATATAGCTTCATAAGATTTAGAATCGAATTTACCATCCCTATCAATGGTTTTGAGTACGAAGCACTTAGATCCAAAAACTTTGAAGTAGTTGATGTTAGGCTTCTTTTTCCTTAGCAATTCATAAGGATTCTTGTTGAGAATTGGCCTGATAAACACTCTGTTAAGAACATAGCTTGCTGTGTTGACAGCTTCTGCCCAAAAGCTTCTTGGCAGCTTGCTCTCCTGTAGCAATGTCCTAGCTGTTTCTTGTAAGGACCTGTTCTTACGCTCTACAACTCCATTTTGCTGAGGTGTACGAGGTGCTGAGAACTCATGTGAGATTCCTCTTTCTTCACAATAAGTAATGAAGTCTTTTTGGAATTCCCCACCATGATCACTTCGAATACCTACAAGTCTTGTATCTAGTTTGTTCTCAAGCAACTTGATTAGCTTCTCAAATTCACTAAAGGCACAACCTTTAGTACGCAAAAATAATACCCAAGTGAATCTAGAATAATCATCAACAATAACAAAGGCATATTGTTTACCTCCAATACTCTTATAAGCTTCGGGACCAAAAAGATCCAAGTGAAGAAGCTCTAAAGGTTTAGAAGTAGATACCATTTTCTTTGCCTTATGTGGAGTCCTTGTTTGCTTTCCCAATTGACAAGCAGAACATGTCTCCATCTTGACATACTTGAGCTTTGGTAGTCCTCGAACAAGCTTCTTTGCTGACAGCTTGCTGAGATGATCCATATGAGCATGTCCAAGCCTTCTATGCCAAATTTCTAGATTATTATCCACAGCTGCTAAACAAACACCTGCCTCCTGTTCTTCAAAGTTCAAAACATATATATTTCCTTCTCGTTTTGCAACTAGAGGAGTTTTGTTAGCACCAACAAGTATAATACATATATCCTTACCAAAGTTAACAATATGACCATCATCAAATAGCTGACTTATACTAAGCAAGTTATAAGTAAGACCTTTAACATATTGTACCTTGTTAATAGAAATGATACTATTACCTATAGTTCCTTTGCCAAGAATAGGAAGAGTTTTGCTATCACCAATTGTGACACGACCACCCTTCTTCATCTTCAAGCTTAGAAACTGAGATTTGTCTCCACTCATGTGCCTAGTGCATCCACTATCCAATATCCATTGATTTGGCTTTACTTTAGACACGAGACAAACCTACAAAACAAACACAAAACACTCAACGTTTTGGTACCCATATTTTGTTGGGTCCAGTAGTGTTAGATGATAAAACATATAGAACATTAAGATCAGATTTCTTGATCCACATTTGGACCACTTTAGAACTCTTCTTCCATGTTCTGCTGGTCTTATCAGCATACTGTCCCGGAGCTGTCTTCTGTCTGTTTCTGTTGTCAGCATACTGTCTGTGAGCTGACTTCCTTCTCCAGCTTGCTGATTGAGTATTCTTCATTGGACAATTATTAGCAAGATGTCCCTTCTTTCTACACTTGTGACAAGTCACCCAAGGCATGGCATAATTATATGGTATGCCATTTTTCCCTTCATATCTCATTGAAGATGTGGATGTAGAAGTTGCACCAATGCCTCCTTTGTCATGAGAACCTTTAGCTTGTTTCATCATAGATTTGAGACTTTTTCCTCCTTGAACAAACTTTCCCATGGCCTTCTGAAGATCTTTGACTTCTTGCTCCAATGATTTGATCTTTTCAGCTTGAATTGTGATTTCGGCTAAGCTTTGGGTTTTGCTTAACTCGAATGCCTCCAAACTTGCATCCTTAGCTTTAAGATCTGCTCTCAGCGAGCTGAGTTCCTTCATGAGTGTATCATTCCTTCTTTGGATTTTCATGTTGTTCCCTTTAAGTTGTGAGATTTGTACCTTGAGAGTAGCAATGATTCCACTGCTTGCCTTGGCATTCTTTTCATTCAAGAAATCACCTATGACTTTCTTCAAATGAACATTTTCTTTCTCGAGCTCATAGTTCTCATTCTTTAGATCAATGAGTTCCATAATTGATAGACAACTCTTATCCTGCATGGTTAGTTCACAAGATGTTGTATCAATAGAATGTAATTCAGAATTAATAGAATATACCTCACTATTAGTCTCTGAATCTGAATCAGTTGTCTCTATTGAGCCATCGAGACCAACAAGAGCCAAGTTAACCAACTCATCACTTGAAACATCAGAAGCTGATTCATCTTCATCATCACTCCATGTGAGAAGTGCCTTTGATTTCTTTTTGTTCTTGTAATCAGCTTGCTGTTTAGGCGGCTTAGACTTGTTTTTCAGCTTGTAGCAATCCCTTTTGAAATGTCCTTTCTTGCCACATTCGAAACATGCATCATCTTTTGGATCTTTCATAGCACCAAAAGCTTTGCCCTTTTCTCTTTTCATCTTATTCTTCTTTTCGATCATTCTTTTGATTTTTCTGGACATGAGAGCTAGATCCTCATCTGATTCTGTTTCCTCATCTGATTCCAGCCTGCTGGCAGTAGAGTGAAGTGCAATATTCTTCATTTTCTCAGTAGGCAGCTTGCTGCTGTCTGAGCTGTTAGCTTCAATTTTAGCTTCAAATTGTTCCAACTCAGCAAATATAGCTAGGTGATCCATAGTATCAATGTTGAGAGCTGACTCCAATGCTGTGACCTTGGCACCATATTCGAATGGAGCTGTATTTAGAATATTCATGTTGATTTCCGATTGAGGAATCTTTTTGCCAAGTCTTTCAAGGCTGTTAAGAGTAACTTGAAATCTAGCTTGGCTTTCACGAATGGATTCTCCCTTCTTGATAGCGAAGCTTCCAAATTCTTTCATGAGCTTTCCGAGCATGACCTTCTTTAGTCCTTGTGAGCCTTCATGATACGTCTCCAATGCATCCCAAATTTCCTTTGTTGTTTTGAGAGAAGAGACCTTGTCATATTCAGCTTGATTCAGCCCATTGATCAATGTACTCCTTGCTTTTCCATTGGCAGCAACCTTTGATAGCTCGTCCACTGTGAGAACATTGACGTCCTTGACTTTGCCATCTTTATCAAGATATTCATAAGGACCTCTTTGCACAACTCTTTGCATTAGGGGATCTTGATGCTTGTCCTCAAGCGTCAACGACACTATACAATAATACAATGCAATGCATGAATGCAACTACGTGATGAATGAGTAAACTATGAAGTAATTGCCTTGCCAATTATAATACCTCAGATTGTGCTAATGTTCTCGAATTTCATCTCTCTCGCTACTAAGTCAATTACTCTTCTATTTACAAGTGTGGAGTGCCAGTGTGTGCAATCATGCTCTTTTATTGAGACAAGACAAAAACTACTACTCCCACAGAATCCCCATCAAGAATCGTAAAAGTTTAAAACTAACACCCCGTCACTCAAGTCCAACTAAAAGCCAAGGTCCCAAAGAATGTCCACACCCTTCTATTTTATTCACTACTATTTTTTTTCTTTTTTTTATTTTTATTGGTGATTAATTGCTCGGTCTAAGGTCAGAGCGCTTCGCAGTGTAAATGCGTTACGAACACCACAAGACTTCACACACCAATTATTCACTCTATTCTAGTGGTTTATTTAACCGTGCAATGGTTGAGATCCCTAAAGATTTATACACTAGTACCCATGTAGCGAGTGTTGGGTCAACAATCCCAAACCACGAAGGGCTTTAGGTTGTTAGGTACAAAGTCCCCTCAGACTTAATTACTCGAGTACTAATGAGCTCAACCTAGTTAATTCTACCACTTATTTTTTTTTAGTGAATTTATTTACTACTTTTTTTTTTCTTCTTCTTTTTTTTTTCTTTTTCTTTTTTTTTAGAAAGGTATATCTACTCCTCAGTTCCCCTAAACTTAAGATTTACAGACCTAAGCTGAAGGATGCTCAATTCAATCCTAGAATTCATGGAATTTCGTCTAAATCCTATCTCAAGAACATATGTGAATCACAATTTCCAACACAAGCAATTTCCAAGTACTAACCTAGCATTGCAATTGAAACTACTAATCAAGAACTACGCACATAACTCATCATAGGCAATTAACTTGGCTTAACTTCATAATTCATGCAAATGCTCGTGATACTAACTACGACAATTACCACTAAACATGTAAAATAAAATAAAATATGAGAAAATTAAAAAAAAAACGTGAGAGATAATCAAAGCAAAAAAAAACGTGAACTACATGAACTAAAAATAACATAATATATGCTCTTCCTTAGATTACCACCCCCAAACTTAAAATTTTCAATGTCCCCATTGAAAGTGATAAAAAGGCTAGAGCACCCACATACCTACTCGGAGTCCGAGTCCTCCCCCTCCTCCGCTGGAGGTGAATCAGGTGGAGGATACTGCATCCCTGCTCCGAATACTGGCCACTGAACTGTGACCCCCTGTGCCTGGAAAGCACTACCAAGAGCCTGTGTCAAGTCAAAAGCAAACCTCTGGTGGATGTCATGCATGGTGTCCATCCGTCTCGCTAATCGGCGATAATGAACATCTCCCATCGGCTCGGAGCTCCTCTCCGTCTGTGAAGTACCAGCTCCAGAAGCTCTAGTACGCTCCCTCCTAATGAACTCTGGACGTCCCCCTGGCATCTCATCATATATATACCCGAGACCTCGAGGGTGGGGAACTCCTCCATCCCACTCCGTCATCCGACTGATCGCCGAATGATCAATAGGTGCTGCTGGCAACTGTAATTGCTCGTTGGCTGGCCAACGAACACCGCTTGATCGACAGAGCTTCGTAACAATTGTGCCATATGGAATAGCACCAGTGGTTCCTCCCTGTAAGAACCTCAGAATCCCCTGATGAATAACATGTCCCAGATCAATATACTTGCCCGAGACAATCCCAAAGAGCAGAATAGCTCTATCCACTGTCACCTCATGCCCATGTGAAGATGGCATGATGTTAGCACAGATGAAGGCGTTCCACGCCTTCGCATACCGGTTCAACGCGGCTGCAGGAAAAGAAACATGTGCCGGCAAAGGAGGTGCAGTCATCTTCCAATTCGTATCCGGCACACACATATCATACACCAACCGCTCAAGATCAACCGGATCATCATCAAACCGGCGTTTTGCACGCCCAATCCTCTCCACAACCCAATCTTCTTCATTACGGCGCTTGGCACGCCCCCCAATCACTCTACGGATCGCCTCCGCACTATAATCCACACGGATTCCTCGCACCACCGTGAACCCATCGCGATTCTCCTTGGCATTAGCATAAAACTCTCGAATAATAGCCAAGGGAACCGCCTCCGGAGCCTCGCAAAAAGACTCCCAACCCCGTTCTTGAATCATGTTCAAGAGCTCACCATCTTCCGCCGTGGGTAGGAATCCCCTCTCCTTAACTATCGACTTATTCATAAGCCGTTGAAACTCGGTTCGTGCACCATCGGAGGTGAACTCAACCTCACCCATCGAGGAAGAATCGCTAGATGTAGGGGCTTGGGTGCTTGGTCCTTGTGATCTTCGGGCTCTTTTGGGTGCCATTGATAGAGATTTAGAGTTGCAAGAGATTTGTGTGTAGTGGGTTTGAGAGATTTGGAGGTAGTTGTGTGGATGAATGTGTATATATAATTAGGGTTTATAGAATTATAATAGGAATTGGAGATGGGTTTTGTGTTTATATAAGGATTTGAGAGCTGAGTTAGGGTTATAGAGGATATATTTCGGGCTAGGCATGCAAAATTAGGATTGTGGGCTTTTAAAAACGGAAAATAAAATATTTTTGGGAGAAATTCGGACTCCTGGGCAGTCAGTAGCGCGGCCGCGCTAAGTGTAGCGCGGGCGCGCTGTTCACTTTAGCGCGGGCGCGCTGGACACTAGCGCGGGCGCGCTAGTGTCTGACACCCGGGGCTGAAATTTCTCGATTTTTGTGTTTTTGAGGTTTACAATGGTACAAAATGGTTCCAATGCGTGGGTTGCCTCCCACGAAGCGCTTGTTTAACGTCGTTAGCTCGACGTGAAGTCCTGAATTAATCCGATTCCGATGAAGTATCCTGTGGAGGATACCTCGTTCCATAACCAAACGAATCCCAAGTAACATTCACATCTAATGCTAAGAATGCTTCAGCAAGAGAGTCCGTTAATATATCAGCAAAGCGACCAATTCGTTCTTCCACCGCGTCAATACGCCTGATTATCCTTCGGTACTGTACCTCATTCAATGTTGAATCAGCAGGTGATTGAATCACAGATTGACTACTCGCACTGCTAGAGAGTAGAGGACAAGTGTCTCCACATGCATTAGGAATTGAGTCTGAGTGAGCTCTAATTCTGTGCCAATTAGTCATCTGAATTTCCTGAGTGACTTCGACCGCTTCATCATTCTCTGATTCTTCCTCTTTTGGAATTTTCCACTTTAGGTCTCTGTGCTCAGCAGCAGCCAGGTTCTCTATCAGTTCGTAAGCCTCATCGAAGCTTTTGCTCCACAAGTTTCCTCCAGCTGCCATGTCTAACTCTGCTCTACACTGATCATTAAGACCCCTGTAGAAATAATGAATTGCCATTCCAGGAGGCATGCCATCTTCATTGAGATTTTCGAGAATCTTCTTGAATCGGTCCCAAGCTAAACAAAGATATTCTCCCGAGAATTGAGAGAATTTACTTTCGGTGTTTCTGATAGCTGATACTTTAATTAGAGGATAGAACCTGGTACAGAATATTTTCTCCAACTGGTTCCAGCTATTAGTAGTGCTTGCCGAGAGAGATAGAAACCACGATCGTGCTACATCACGTAGCGTGAACGGGAAGAGTCTCAGCTTCACCAGATCCATAGGTCCGATATTGAAATCCAATGCAATAATGAATTTCTCGAAATTCCTTAGATGCAGGTTTGGGTCCTCAAGAACAGATCCCCCAAATTGAATAGTATCCTGCAGCTTGAGAATGATTGATGGCTTGATTCGAATACCACTGGCTGATATCGCTGGCTCAATTGTGTCAGCCTGATTATCATTGATTTTCAACCGAGAAAATCCACGTGACGCCTCACCAACTGCTGTCCTAGCATAATCCATTGTTTCAGAATCAGAAGAAGAAGATGAATCCATTGCTTCCTTATGAGCTTTAGAGTGTGTTAGCATAAACGCGATCCAAGTACCTGAAATAAAGAAAAGAAGAAAAGTGAGAAGAGAATAGAATCCTAGTCAGTGAATTTTAATGCACACTGATGACAAGTACATAAACTAATTAATTAACACCGAGTCCCCGGCAGCGGCGCCAAAAACTTGTTCGCAAAAATCTACACGCAAGCGCACGTGATCACAAGTAATATATTTGTTCGTTCCCACAGAGACTGGTGAATTAAGAATACGCACCTATGCAACAATGTATGATCAATTTTCACTGCCAAGACAATTAACAAGGATGGTTTCTTTTATACTAATAACTAAAATTACTAATCAAATTCAGAATAGGAAAACACATGGGATTCTAACTTCATTATCGAATTCATCTAGAATTGAAATTACTGATTAACATGCGACTGTTGATCCTAATCAGACAACACGAAAGTAATACATGCCAACTCTCGTTGCACACATATCATACCAATCAAAATCCACAATAAAGATAGAAATCTCATGGACACCAACAAAGCTCAGACCCTATATCTCTATAGCGGTAGTGTAAGCAGAGAGGTTTAATAGCAAGTCGTCTATCGTGATTACACAGGGTGATAAAAATAGTTCAAGTCTACCACAAATTATGTTTCATTCACATAATCCTATGTTTACATGGCATAGTTCTAAATTCAATCATCCACTCTCGCTTCAGAAAGAATTAACAAACAACTTAGAAGTTAGCTACGCTTCTAAGAAGAATAAGCACGGCTCATGCAAAGATATCAACGTACGTCACACAATCAAACAAGTAATATTCTTCGCTAGACTACATCGATAAGTCCATTAGAATCCCATGAAGGCGGTTAGTTCATAATCGAACTAATCGACATCATGGGTTCTAATGAAAACATGATAAATAAACTACGAGAATTAAACGAAATAAAAATGCTTGAATTAATAATAAAGATCACAACGTTACAGAATTGATGTTCACGATCTCGCTCGAAACTGTCACTTCCTCGTGAAGAACGATCCAATACAAAACCGATAATGTGCTTGATTACAAAAGAAAACTAACTATGAAATTGTTCCGATATTCTAACTACTTCGAGGCTAGGGTTTTTACACTTGAGAATTTAAAATGCTTTGACTAAGTCAACCGGGCCTCGTCCGCTGCGAAAATCCATCAGAAAAGCTGTAAAAATCGGCCCGGACACTTCTGGAGGGCGCGGCCGCGCTAAACTAGCGCAGGCGCGCTAGTGGCAGCAGTAGGTAGCGCGGGCGCGCTAGAGGTTAGCGCGGGCGCGCTACTGTCTGCCACTGGCAGCCCCATTCTTCGTTTTTCAGCTCGTTCTCGCGTCCATGTCCTTCCTCGCTCTAGTACCACTTCCGTAGGTGATCACGGTTGCATTTAGCACATGCAACAAGCCCTTTAAACCCCTAGATAGCTCTAGTGGACGAGTGTGCTCTCGTGAGGGTTTGTAGAAGATATACCCACAAAATCCCAAGTCGCGATGAATCCACAATTCTCTATTCTTGCAAATAATGCACCAAAAACAACTTAAAATGATGGAAAATCACTTCATCACCTCAACTCGTGACCTGCACAGAAAAACACTAAAAACACATCAAAAGACACTAAACACTTAAGTACAACCACCCAATTTAAGTGGAACTGAAGGCTTATAAGTGTGTATAAATACCACTTATCACACCCCCAAACTTAAACTGATGCTTGTCCTCAAGCGTCAACGACACTATACAATAATACAATGCAATGCATGAATGCAACTACGTGATGAATGAGTAAACTATGAAGTAATTGCCTTGCCAATTATAATACCTCAGATTGTGCTAATGTTCTCGAATTTCATCTCTCTCGCTACTAAGTCAATTACTCTTCTATTTACAAGTGTGGAGTGCCAGTGTGTGCAAGCATGCTCTTTTATTGAGACAAGACAAAAACTACTACTCCGACAGAATCCCCATCAAGAATCGTAAAAGTTTAAAACTAACACCCCGTCACTCAAGTCCAACTAAAAGCCAAGGTCCCAAAGAAAAAACGTGAACTACATGAACTAAAAATAACATAATATATGCTCTTCCTTAGATTACCACCCCCAAACTTAAAATTTTCAATGTCCCCATTGAAAGTGATAAAAAGGCTAGAGCACCCACATACCTACTCGGAGTCCGAGTCCTCCCCCTCCTCCGCTGGAGGTGAATCAGGTGGAGGATACTGCATCCCTGCTCCGAATACTGGCCACTGAACTGTGACCCCCTGTGCCTGGAAAGCACTACCAAGAGCCTGTGTCAAGTCAAAAGCAAACCTCTGGTGGATGTCAAGCATGGTGTCCATCCGTCTCGCTAATCGGCGATAATGAACATCTCCCATCGGCTCGGAGCTCCTCTCCGTCTGTGAAGTACCAGCTCCAGAAGCTCTAGTACGCTCCCTCCTAATGAACTCTGGACGTCCCCCTGGCATCTCATCATATATATACCCGAGACCTCGAGGGTGGGGAACTCCTCCATCCCACTCCGTCATCCGACTGATCGCCGAATGATCAATAGGTGCTGCTGGCAACTGTAATTGCTCGTTGGCTGGCCAACGAACACCGCTTGATCGACAGAGCTTCGTAACAATTGTGCCATATGGAATAGCACCAGTGGTTCCTCCCTGTAAGAACCTCAGAATCCCCTGATGAATAACATGTCCCAGATCAATATACTTGCCCGAGACAATCCCAAAGAGCAGAATAGCTCTATCCACTGTCACCTCATGCCCATGTGAAGATGGCATGATGTTAGCACAGATGAAGGCGTTCCACGCCTTCGCATACCGGTTCAACGCGGCTGCAGGAAAAGAAACATGTGCCGGCAAAGGAGGTGCAGTCATCTTCCAATTCGTATCCGGCACACACATATCATACACCAACCGCTCAAGATCAACCGGATCATCATCAAACCGGCGTTTTGCACGCCCAATCCTGTCCACAACCCAATCTTCTTCATTACGGCGCTTGGCACGCCCCCCAATCACTCTACGGATCGCCTCCGCACTATAATCCACACGGATTCCTCGCACCACCGTGAACCCATCGCGATTCTCCTTGGCATTAGCATAAAACTCTCGAATAATAGCCAAGGGAACCGCCTCCGGAGCCTCGCAAAAAGACTCCCAACCCCGTTCTTGAATCATGTTCAAGAGCTCACCATCTTCCGCCGTGGGTAGGAATCCCCTCTCCTTAACTATCGACTTATTCATAAGCCGTTGAAACTCGGTTCGTGCACCATCGGAGGTGAACTCAACCTCACCCATCGAGGAAGAATCGCTAGATGTAGGGGCTTGGGTGCTTGGTCCTTGTGATCTTCGGGCTCTTTTGGGTGCCATTGATAGAGATTTAGAGTTGCAAGAGATTTGTGTGTAGTGGGTTTGAGAGATTTGGAGGTAGTTGTGTGGATGAATGTGTATATATAATTAGGGTTTATAGAATTATAATAGGAATTGGAGATGGGTTTTGTGTTTATATAAGGATTTGAGAGCTGAGTTAGGGTTATAGAGGATATATTTCGGGCTAGGCATGCAAAATTAGGATTGTGGGCTTTTAAAAACGGAAAATAAAATATTTTTGGGAGAAATTCGGACTCCTGGGCAGTCAGTAGCGCGGCCGCGCTAAGTGTAGCGCGGGCGCGCTGTTCACTTTAGCGCGGGCGCGCTGGACACTAGCGCGGGCGCGCTAGTGTCTGACACCCGGGGCTGAAATTTCTCGATTTTTGTGTTTTTGAGGTTTACAATGGTACAAAATGGTTCCAATGCGTGGGTTGCCTCCCACGAAGCGCTTGTTTAACGTCGTTAGCTCGACGTGAAGTCCTGAATTAATCCGATTCCGATGAAGTATCCTGTGGAGGATACCTCGTTCCATAACCAAACGAATCCCAAGTAACATTCACATCTAATGCTAAGAATGCTTCAGCAAGAGAGTCCGTTAATATATCAGCAAAACGACCAATTCGTTCTTCCACCGCGTCAATACGCCTGATTATCCTTCGGTACTGTACCTCATTCAATGTTGAATCAGCAGGTGATTGAATCACAGATTGACTACTCGCACTGCTAGAGAGTAGAGGACAAGTGTCTCCACATGCATTAGGAATTGAGTCTGAGTGAGCTCTAATTCTGTGCCAATTAGTCATCTGAATTTCCTGAGTGACTTCGACCGCTTCATCATTCTCTGATTCTTCCTCTTTTGGAATTTTCCACTTTAGGTCTCTGTGCTCAGCAGCAGCCAGGTTCTCTATCAGTTCGTAAGCCTCATCGAAGCTTTTGCTCCACAAGTTTCCTCCAGCTGCCATGTCTAACTCTGCTCTACACTGATCATTAAGACCCCTGTAGAAATAATGAATTGCCATTCCAGGAGGCATGCCATCTTCATTGAGATTTTCGAGAATCTTCTTGAATCGGTCCCAAGCTAAACAAAGATATTCTCCCGAGAATTGAGAGAATTTACTTTCGGTGTTTCTGATAGCTGATACTTTAATTAGAGGATAGAACCTGGTACAGAATATTTTCTCCAACTGGTTCCAGCTATTAGTAGTGCTTGCCGAGAGAGATAGAAACCACGATCGTGCTACATCACGTAGCGTGAACGGGAAGAGTCTCAGCTTCACCAGATCCATAGGTCCGATATTGAAATCCAATGCAATAATGAATTTCTCGAAATTCCTTAGATGCAGGTTTGGGTCCTCAAGAACAGATCCCCCAAATTGAATAGTATCCTGCAGCTTGAGAATGATTGATGGCTTGATTCGAATACCACTGGCTGATATCGCTGGCTCAATTGTGTCAGCCTGATTATCATTGATTTTCAACCGAGAAAATCCACGTGACGCCTCACCAACTGCTGTCCTAGCATAATCCATTGTTTCAGAATCAGAAGAAGAAGATGAATCCATTGCTTCCTTATGAGCTTTAGAGTGTGTTAGCATAAACGCGATCCAAGTACCTGAAATAAAGAAAAGAAGAAAAGTGAGAAGAGAATAGAATCCTAGTCAGTGAATTTTAATGCACACTGATGACAAGTACATAAACTAATTAATTAACACCGAGTCCCCGGCAGCGGCGCCAAAAACTTGTTCTCAAAAATCTACACGCAAGCGCACGTGATCACAAGTAATATATTTGTTCGTTCCCACAGAGACTGGTGAATTAAGAATACGCACCTATGCAACAATGTATGATCAATTTTCACTGCCAAGACAATTAACAAGGATGGTTTCTTTTATACTAATAACTAAAATTACTAATCAAATTCAGAATAGGAAAACACATGGGATTCTAACTTCATTATCGAATTCATCTAGAATTGAAATTACTGATTAACATGCGACTGTTGATCCTAATCAGACAACACGAAAGTAATACATGCCAACTCTCGTTGCACACATATCATACCAATCAAAATCCACAATAAAGATAGAAATCTCATGGACACCAACAAAGCTCAGACCCTATATCTCTATAGCGGTAGTGTAAGCAGAGAGGTTTAATAGCAAGTCGTCTATCGTGATTACACAGGGTGATAAAAATAGTTCAAGTCTACCACAAATTATGTTTCATTCACATAATCCTATGTTTACATGGCATAGTTCTAAATTCAATCATCCACTCTCGCTTCAGAAAGAATTAACAAACAACTTAGAAGTTAGCTACGCTTCTAAGAAGAATAAGCACGGCTCATGCAAAGATATCAACGTACGTCACACAATCAAACAAGTAATATTCTTCGCTAGACTACATCGATAAGTCCATTAGAATCCCATGAAGGCGGTTAGTTCATAATCGAACTAATCGACATCATGGGTTCTAATGAAAACATGATAAATAAACTACGAGAATTAAACGAAATAAAAATGCTTGAATTAATAATAAAGATCACAACGTTACAGAATTGATGTTCACGATCTCGCTCGAAACTGTCACTTCCTCGTGAAGAACGATCCAATACAAAACCGATAATATGCTTGATTACAAAAGAAAACTAACTATGAAATTGTTCCGATATTCTAACTACTTCGAGGCTAGGGTTTTTACACTTGAGAATTTAAAATGCTTTGACTAAGTCAACCGGGCCTCGTCCGCTGCGAAAATCCATCAGAAAAGCTGTAAAAATCGGCCCGGACACTTCTGGAGGGCGCGGCCGCGCTAAACTAGCGCAGGCGCGCTAGTGGCAGCAGTAGGTAGCGCGGGCGCGCTAGAGGTTAGCGCGGGCGCGCTACTGTCTGCCACTGGCAGCCCCATTCTTCGTTTTTCAGCTCGTTCTCGCGTCCATGTCCTTCCTCGCTCTAGTACCACTTCCGTAGGTGATCACGGTTGCATTTAGCACATGCAACAAGCCCTTTAAACCCCTAGATAGCTCTAGTGGACGAGTGTGCTCTCGTGAGGGTTTGTAGAAGATATACCCACAAAATCCCAAGTCGCGATGAATCCACAATTCTCTATTCTTGCAAATAATGCACCAAAAACAACTTAAAATGATAGAAAATCACTTCATCACCTCAACTCGTGACCTGCACAGAAAAACACTAAAAACACATCAAAAGACACTAAACACTTAAGTACAACCACCCAATTTAAGTGGAACTGAAGGCTTATAAGTGTGTATAAATACCACTTATCACACCCCCAAACTTAAACTGATGCTTGTCCTCAAGCGTCAACGACACTATACGATAATACAATGCAATGCATGAATGCAACTACGTGATGAATGAGTAAACTATGAAGTAATTGCCTTGCCAATTATAATACCTCAGATTGTGCTAATGTTCTCGAATTTCATCTCTCTCGCTACTAAGTCAATTACTCTTCTATTTACAAGTGTGGAGTGCCAGTGTGTGCAAGCATGCTCTTTTATTGAGACAAGACAAAAACTACTACTCCGACAGAATCCCCATCAAGAATCGTAAAAGTTTAAAACTAACACCCCGTCACTCAAGTCCAACTAAAAGCCAAGGTCCCAAAGAAAAAACGTGAACTACATGAACTAAAAATAACATAATATATGCTCTTCCTTAGATTACCACCCCCAAACTTAAAATTTTCAATGTCCCCATTGAAAGTGATAAAAAGGCTAGAGCACCCACATACCTACTCGGAGTCCGAGTCCTCCCCCTCCTCCGCTGGAGGTGAATCAGGTGGAGGATACTGCATCCCTGCTCCGAATACTGGCCACTGAACTGTGACCCCCTGTGCCTGGAAAGCACTACCAAGAGCCTGTGTCAAGTCAAAAGCAAACCTCTGGTGGATGTCAAGCATGGTGTCCATCCGTCTCGCTAATCGGCGATAATGAACATCTCCCATCGGCTCGGAGCTCCTCTCCGTCTGTGAAGTACCAGCTCCAGAAGCTCTAGTACGCTCCCTCCTAATGAACTCTGGACGTCCCCCTGGCATCTCATCATATATATACCCGAGACCTCGAGGGTGGGGAACTCCTCCATCCCACTCCGTCATCCGACTGATCGCCGAATGATCAATAGGTGCTGCTGGCAACTGTAATTGCTCGTTGGCTGGCCAACGAACACCGCTTGATCGACAGAGCTTCGTAACAATTGTGCCATATGGAATAGCACCAGTGGTTCCTCCCTGTAAGAACCTCAGAATCCCCTGATGAATAACATGTCCCAGATCAATATACTTGCCCGAGACAATCCCAAAGAGCAGAATAGCTCTATCCACTGTCACCTCATGCCCATGTGAAGATGGCATGATGTTAGCACAGATGAAGGCGTTCCACGCCTTCGCATACCGGTTCAACGCGGCTGCAGGAAAAGAAACATGTGCCGGCAAAGGAGGTGCAGTCATCTTCCAATTCGTATCCGGCACACACATATCATACACCAACCGCTCAAGATCAACCGGATCATCATCAAACCGGCGTTTTGCACGCCCAATCCTCTCCACAACCCAATCTTCTTCATTACGGCGCTTGGCACGCCCCCCAATCACTCTACGGATCGCCTCTGCACTATAAT
The DNA here is from genome assembly GCF_001625215.2 of Daucus carota subsp. sativus. Lineage (NCBI taxonomy): Eukaryota > Viridiplantae > Streptophyta > Magnoliopsida > Apiales > Apiaceae > Daucus > Daucus carota. Next base: position 2,968,557 of record NC_030384.2, on the reverse strand, counting down.
CCACACGGATTCCTCGCACCACCGTGAACCCATCGCGATTCTCCTTGGCATTAGCATAAAACTCTCGAATAATAGCCAAGGGAACCGCCTCCGGAGCCTCGCAAAAAGACTCCCAACCCCGTTCTTGAATCATGTTCAAGAGCTCACCATCTTCCGCCGTGGGTAGGAATCCCCTCTCCTTAACTATCGACTTATTCATAAGCCGTTGAAACTCGGTTCGTGCACCATCGGAGGTGAACTCAACCTCACCCATCGAGGAAGAATCGCTAGATGTAGGGGCTTGGGTGCTTGGTCCTTGTGATCTTCGGGCTCTTTTGGGTGCCATTGATAGAGATTTAGAGTTGCAAGAGATTTGTGTGTAGTGGGTTTGAGAGATTTGGAGGTAGTTGTGTGGATGAATGTGTATATATAATTAGGGTTTATAGAATTATAATAGGAATTGGAGATGGGTTTTGTGTTTATATAAGGATTTGAGAGCTGAGTTAGGGTTATAGAGGATATATTTCGGGCTAGGCATGCAAAATTAGGATTGTGGGCTTTTAAAAACGGAAAATAAAATATTTTTGGGAGAAATTCGGACTCCTGGGCAGTCAGTAGCGCGGCCGCGCTAAGTGTAGCGCGGGCGCGCTGTTCACTTTAGCGCGGGCGCGCTGGACACTAGCGCGGGCGCGCTAGTGTCTGACACCCGGGGCTGAAATTTCTCAATTTTTGTGTTTTTGAGGTTTACAATGGTACAAAATGGTTCCAATGCGTGGGTTGCCTCCCACGAAGCGCTTGTTTAACGTCGTTAGCTCGACGTGAAGTCCTGAATTAATCCGATTCCGATGAAGTATCCTGTGGAGGATACCTCGTTCCATAACCAAACGAATCCCAAGTAACATTCACATCTAATGCTAAGAATGCTTCAGCAAGAGAGTCCGTTAATATATCAGCAAAGCGACCAATTCGTTCTTCCACCGCGTCAATACGCCTGATTATCCTTCGGTACTGTACCTCATTCAATGTTGAATCAGCAGGTGATTGAATCACAGATTGACTACTCGCACTGCTAGAGAGTAGAGGACAAGTGTCTCCACATGCATTAGGAATTGAGTCTGAGTGAGCTCTAATTCTGTGCCAATTAGTCATCTGAATTTCCTGAGTGACTTCGACCGCTTCATCATTCTCTGATTCTTCCTCTTTTGGAATTTTCCACTTTAGGTCTCTGTGCTCAGCAGCAGCCAGGTTCTCTATCAGTTCGTAAGCCTCATCGAAGCTTTTGATCCACAAGTTTCCTCCAGCTGCCATGTCTAACTCTGCTCTACACTGATCATTAAGACCCCTGTAGAAATAATGAATTGCCATTCCAGGAGGCATGCCATCTTCATTGAGATTTTCGAGAATCTTCTTGAATCGGTCCCAAGCTAAACAAAGATATTCTCCCGAGAATTGAGAGAATTTACTTTCGGTGTTTCTGATAGCTGATACTTTAATTAAAGGATAGAACCTGGTACAGAATATTTTCTCCAACTGGTTCCAGCTATTAGTAGTGCTTGCCGAGAGAGATAGAAACCACGATCGTGCTACATCACGTAGCGTGAACGGGAAGAGTCTCAGCTTCACCAGATCCATAGGTCCGATATTGAAATCCAATGCAATAATGAATTTCTCGAAATTCCTTAGATGCAGGTTTGGGTCCTCAAGAACAGATCCCCCAAATTGAATAGTATCCTGCAGCTTGAGAATGATTGATGGCTTGATTCGAATACCACTGGCTGATATCGCTGGCTCAATTGTGTCAGCCTAATTATCATTGATTTTCAACCGAGAAAATCCACGTGACGCCTCACCAACTGCTGTCCTAGCATAATCCATTGTTTCAGAATCAGAAGAAGAAGATGAATCCATTGCTTCCTTATGAGCTTTAGAGTGTGTTGGCATAAACGCGATCCAAGTACCTGAAATAAAGAAAAGAAGAAAAGTGAGAAGAGAATAGAATCCTAGTCAGTGAATTTTAATGCACACTGATGACAAGTACATAAACTAATTAATTAACACCGAGTCCCCGGCAGCGGCGCCAAAAACTTGTTCGCAAAAATCTACACGCAAGCGCACGTGATCACAAGTAATATATTTGTTCGTTCCCACAGAGACTGGTGAATTAAGAATACGCACCTATGCAACAATGTATGATCAATTTTCACTGCCAAGACAATTAACAAGGATGGTTTCTTTTATACTAATAACTAAAATTACTAATCAAATTCAGAATAGGAAAACACATGGGATTCTAACTTCATTATCGAATTCATCTAGAATTGAAATTACTGATTAACATGCGACTGTTGATCCTAATCAGACAACACGAAAGTAATACATGCCAACTCTCGTTGCACACATATCATACCAATCAAAATCCACAATAAAGATAGAAATCTCATGGACACCAACAAAGCTCAGACCCTATATCTCTATAGCGGTAGTGTAAGCAGAGAGGTTTAATAGCAAGTCGTCTATCGTGATTACACAGGGTGATAAAAATAGTTCAAGTCTACCACAAATTATGTTTCATTCACATAATCCTATGTTTACATGGCATAGTTCTAAATTCAATCATCCACTCTCGCTTCAGAAAGAATTAACAAACAACTTAGAAGTTAGCTACGCTTCTAAGAAGAATAAGCACGGCTCATGCAAAGATATCAACGTACGTCACACAATCAAACAAGTAATATTCTTCGCTAGACTACATCGATAAGTCCATTAGAATCCCATGAAGGCGGTTAGTTCATAATCGAACTAATCGACATCATGGGTTCTAATGAAAACATGATAAATAAACTACGAGAATTAAACGAAATAAAAATGCTTGAATTAATAATAAAGATCACAACGTTACAGAATTGATGTTCACGATCTCGCTCGAAACTGTCACTTCCTCGTGAAGAACGATCCAATACAAAACCGATAATGTGCTTGATTACAAAAGAAAACTAACTATGAAATTGTTCCGATATTCTAACTACTTCGAGGCTAGGGTTTTTACACTTGAGAATTTAAAATGCTTTGACTAAGTCAACCGGGCCTCGTCCGCTGCGAAAATCCATCAGAAAAGCTGTAAAAATCGGCCCGGACACTTCTGGAGGGCGCGGGCGCGCTAAACTAGCGCAGGCGCGCTAGTGGCAGCAGTAGGTAGCGCGGGCGCGCTATAGGTTAGCGCGGGCGCGCTACTGTCTGCCACTGGCAGCCCCATTCTTCGTTTTTCAGCTCGTTCTCGCGTGCATGTCCTTCCTCACTCTAGTACCACTTCCGTAGGTGATCACGGTTGCATTTAGCACATGCAACAAGCCCTTTAAACCCCTAGATAGCTCTAGTGGACGACTGTGCTCTCGTGAGGGTTTGTAGAAGATATACCCACAAAATCCCAAGTCGCGATGAATCCACAATTCTCTATTCTTGCAAATAATGCACCAAAAACAACTTAAAATGATAGAAAATCACTTCATCACCTCAACTCGTGACCTGCACAGAAAAACACTAAAAACACATCAAAAGACACTAAACACTTAAGTACAACCACCCAATTTAAGTGGAACTGAAGGCTTATAAGTGTGTATAAATACCACTTATCAGATCTCTGGACAGATGAGCCTCCATTTGGCCTTTCCACCAATTGTAATTGTCAGAACCCGTGAGGAAAGGAGCTCTAAAATCGGACTTTCCCTGAAAGTTATCAGCCATATCGATCGATACTATTCCTGTTACAGAAGTATTAGTACAAACACAGCTCTCATACCAATTGAAATTACACACCTAGAGGGGGGGGGTGAATAGGTGTTATGACTAATATACCCGATTTTTATAAGTTACCAAATAATTAATCTGTCAATGACAGCCTGCTGTTATATTTCAGAGTAAAGAGTTAGCCTGCTAATAAGATAAATGCAATGCAGAGAATATAAAGCAGTATGCTAGCAACACCAAGAATTTTAGCCAGGTTCGACCCCTAACCCTAATGGTCTACGTCCTGGTCCCCTACCAACTGGTAAGAGATTATATTATTAATCAATAATGTCAACGATTACAAGATTCAATAATATAACTCCCTTTCTCCCTTGTTCCTGTTATCAGCCTGCTGAAACCCCTGAACCACGAACCAAAAGCCTACCAAGACCTATACTTCCCAAGTATATTCTCCCAGCTAACTAGTTCCCTTGTTCCCTTGTTTCACAAGCTGGATACACAGCAACAAAACATTACACCTTGAACAATACAATGAATAAGTGTAATACAACCGAAACTATTAACTCTTAATATAGATATATATGCAAATATAATCACTAGAGCTCAATGAAAGATTTAGCAATGTAAAGAGTTGTATTTCAGAAAGCTTGGTGTGTTCTCCTTGTTCTTAAAACCGAAAGCACACACAAGTATTTATATATCATACTAAAGGTCACAATCCAACAAATTTCCAACGATCTTGGTAACAACCTCACGTTTAAATTTGATTTGAATAATGAACGTTTGGATTACTTAAGTTTACTGAGTAAAAGATAATCCTCGTTTGAAATCATCTCAGTAAAGTATTTAAATAAAATCCGTTTGAAACAAAATAGGAGTTGTTCAAAAGATAAGATTTCTTTGAGAGAAAATCTCCTATTAGTTAGGAAAACGCTTTTGAATGAAAACTCTTTATAAACTGAGCTCTAATATTTATATAAGATATATACAAATATTAGAATCCTTACAATTCGTTCCCTATTAAATTTCCATGAAAATAGACTTTGATCTTTATCCGATTGTTTCTCTGTTCACGCTGTTAGCCTGCTGATAGCTTGTAAATCACCCTGTAAGCTTGCTGACAGCTATAATCATGCTAACATCCTGAAATACTGTTAGTCCGCATAAACAACCTTTGATAGCATGCTTACACACATCAGTTTCATGTTATTAGCTTGCTGTTAGTGTCATCATCAAAACCTTGAGAGTATCAGTTGACGTATGTCCTATTTCAGGAACCACATAATCCTAGGTGCATTTAGAATGTACAACAACCTTCCGCTCTTTCACAACAGGTGATTCTATTACGAGGGCAGTAGAATTGCTGATAGATGTAGACGCGTTGATCGTCTTTCCCCATCCGTATCTCTGTTTCATCTGGACCGGTTCCAACTCATAGGTTTTCAGAACTCCATAGAGTTTTTCTAGTGAAATCTCTGACCGATCTCTGCTCTGTCTGATGGCAGTTATCCTATGTTCCATATGCTCAGGGAGCGTCAGCAAAAACTTCAAGTTCACCTATTTGTTGTCATAGTATTTCTCGTTCAGATTCAGATTATTTATCAAATTGTTGAATCTGATGAATACTTCAGAAATCCCTTCTCCGAGATTAGAACCAAATTGCTCGTATTGACCCACAAGAATTTCTTTCTTGTTTTCCCGGACTTCCTCAGATCCCTCGTTGATTATTTGCAGAGTATCCCATATTTGTTTTGCACTTGTACAATTAACAACATTATTGTACATGACACGATCCAAAGAATCAATTAGAATGAGCTGTAGATTCATGTCCAGTTGAATCAACTCAGAAAACTCAGCAGGAGTTTTTAGATAAGTTCTGTGAGGAATCGTAACTCCATATTCAGTATGTTCCAAGATAATATTCATTGGTGGCGAAAGACCGTTCGTCAAAATATTTATGTATTTTTTATTCACCGCCCGGAGGAACAAAAGCATGTGTCTCGTCCAGAGACCAAAATTAGCCTTGTCAAAAGGTGGAATTTTAATGCTGCTAATTTTTGCGGTAGACATGGTAGACGATTGGGTGTTTGAGTGTTTGGGAAAAGATTTGGATTTTGAAAGGAAAATAATTTTCAATCGAAAATAATTTTTGGAATAAAATTATCTCGAATTAAAACTTATTTGAAAAAAGATTTGAAAGAAAAATAATATTTGATCAGAAATAATTTTTGGAATAAAATTATTTCGAATTAAAAATTATTTGCGAAAAGATTCGAAATAAAAATAATTTTCGATCAGATATAATTTATGGAATAAAATTATTTCGAATAAAAAATTATTTGCGAAAAGATTTGAAATAAAAATAATTTTCGATCAGAAATAATTTTTGGAATAAAATTATTTCGAATAAAAAATTATTTGCGAAAAGATTTGAAATAAAAAAAATTGATCAGAAATAACTTTTGGAATAAAATTATTTGCGAAAATATTTGAAATAAAAATAATTTTCGATCAAAAATAATTTTTGGAATAAAATTATTTCGAATAAAAAATTATTTGAGAAAAGATTGGATTTTTGAAGAAAAAATAATTTTCGGTCAGAAATAATTTTTGGAATAAAATTATTTCAAATAAAAAAATATTTGGAATTTTTAGGAAGTTTCAGAGTGAGAAAAGGATCTGATAAGGTAGATTTTATCAACCGCTGTGATGCCGATTGTTAGGTCCCGATACGTGTTGGAACAATCGGACCTTGGTCCTGCGTTTTATGATACTAATTAAAAGTTCGAACAGAATATTAACCTTAATCGCTACGGCGCAAGCGATTCAAATCCACGTCTTCTACTGTATTCCTTGATTCTCCTTGGACGAAGTGTGGCCTTCGATCTCCCAAGGTGTGCCTCTCCTTAAAGCTCCGAAAACCCAAAACCCTAGCTGTCTCCTTGAGAAAAACGTCTGCCTCTCTCTGACTCTAGGATTAATTCGTTTTGGTGTGTCTTTCAGCTTTAGGAGAACGAGAATATATATAGGCTACAACAGGGATCATGGATCATTAGGTCAGGCCTTCCAATGACATTCCGGGCCAGGCCCAATGTCATTAAATATTAATTCTATCCACTAAAGAACTAATATTTGCACTACCTTTCCTAATTCCGTAAATTAATTATTTAATTCGGCTCCCATATTAATTGCTTATAAATTCCCCATGTTTAAGATATCGCATGTCCATTAATTAAATTAATTTCTGACAATTAATTTAATCAATATCTTTTATCCTTGATCATCCACTCAACCTTATAATTATGCAAGAACAAATCTGCCTGCAGGACTAAAGCATAATTATCTTTATGAGCTTTCAAGAGGACATCATCACCCGAATATATTTTTCGGACACGGTTTCCTTCTATAGTCAATATCCCACTCTGTATATAATGTCATTGCCCAATACATAAATTCGTAATTTAAAATAAATTACTTAATTTATGAGTCAAGGCATGTGCATTAAATACAAGTGTCAATCACTATATCCGGATTAAGAACTTAAGCATTAATAACATCATAGAATCTTAGTTCTTCATTGTCAGAATTAAAGAAACAATTATTCTACTATTTTGATCCCGTTCAATATACACAAAGTATATAAGTATTATTCAATAGTCAAGATAAACTATTTCCAAATAATACTTCAGCCGTTCTAGTGGTTTGTCTAACACCACCTCGACTGTGAACCTTTATTATATTATATAAGGAGTCTGACAATCTAATCTTCTGCTATCCCATTTGATACTAGATTGTCTACAATATATAATATACAGACAATGTGAAAACATGCATTCAAGATTCTCAAATAATTGTTATATACTTTAAACGAATATTTTAGTATAACCCTAACAATACGATTGTAGAAGGGGGTTGAATACAATCGTCACAAAAATTCGCGCGGAATAAATTTGATTTGGATAAAACAGGATAATCAGATTTTAATTAGTTAAATAAACAAGGTTCAAGTAAAAAGTTATTTAAACTTGAAAGTCGTTATTAAATTAATATGGTTCATTTTTAAAGTCCACTAGTTCGTAGAATAAATTTGACAGGAAGTATTCTAACTTAGCGGTATAAAACAACCGAAAGATCAAAGCACAGAAAACTGTGGATTTAACGAATAGCAAGTTTAGCACAACTTGAAAGCTTTACAATACTTTGAACATATTGAAATGAAGAAAGTGAAGGCCTATTTATAGGCAAGCACTTTGAACTAGTATGACATTGCTAGGAATGACATTCTAGCCAGATATGAAATTCCAAAGCTTAGGTATGACTTATACAAGGAAAGATATGACATTATAAGACAAAGCCATGCTGAAACAAGGGAAGAAATGACATTCTTTGATAATGTCATGCTGAGAGTGGAGGGTATGACATTATTGAGCTTGGCCTCCAAGTTAAGCATGACATGACATTCCCTGAAAATGTCATGATGAAACACATGGTATGACATATGGAAAAGTCATGGAGAGGCACACGGTATGACATTCTTTAAGAATGTCATGCCCACTATTAATTCTGCAGTACCTCGCTGTCATCAGTAATACGAAAGTTTATAAACTTTCGTCCTTTAGCCAGCTCCATAAAAATGCTTTTAGTCCCGCACAGTTTATAATCTTTAATTAATAAATATTTAATTTAATCCAGAAATTATATAAATAAATATCTAATATTATTAGACATTTATAAATATAATTTTTTAATTAATTAAAATATTTATTAATATAAATAAATCCTTACGGTCCAAGCTGCGGTCTCTAGAGGGCCGGGAACCAGACTCCTTTTGCCTTGCAAATAATAAATCAATTCCATCCGGGGTTCCAGCTTTAAGATTATATCACTTTCCATTGTGTTGGTGATAATTCTTTTCCCTCATAGTCAGACATGACTAAGATTCGGTCTCCTGTGGGTCTAGAACCGGATCCCTTTTGCTTTGAAAATTATAAATCAATTCCAACCAGGTTTCCAGCATTAAGAATATATCACACTCCATTGCGTTGGTGATAATTCTTTTTCCCATAGCTAGACAGGTCTGAGCGGCGGTCTCCTTGTCCTTCCTTTTAGCCTTCTTTCTTTTGCTTTCTTTTTGTAAATTAATTCTAAATCAATTAACTTATTAATAAACTTAATTATCAAATTATTTCTAATTGAATTAATTTAACAACTAAATAAATTAAGAGAGATTAATTATTTAACAATGAATTAATTAAAAAGTGTATATTCCATAAAACAAATGTCTTGAGCCTTCGTCTTGATCATCACTTGGGTTGAACGACCACCTTCCTTTGATGTTAAAATATTCAATATAAATAGCTGACACACAAATGTACTGTCTGGTTTATCTGTGCCTAACTAAATTGAATATTCTCCATCAATTAAACATTGGAGCTGTGGTCGGGTCTTCGAATCTTCGTCTTCCAGTTCAACTTCATTTCAGTACACGTATAGAATCTCTGATGAAATAAATACTTGAATCTTAGTACATTCGGAACTCCTTGAACTGCTACACAATTTATTTAGCACTGAGGCTTGATCATACGAATTGAACTTCTTCCAGTGGCTTGTAGCGGATAGCTTGGAATTCTTCTGACATTCTGATTCTTGTATCCACTTTACTTTCTTGATCTGATTCCAGCTAAACTATCTACTATCATAAATTATCAGAGACTAATCCAGGTGAGGTACAAGTTGTCAGGTCATCAAACACAAGTTGAGTTATCACCGGTTATACAAATAGGCTTAGACATGTACCTTGCAATAAGGCCTTTTATAATCAACTAGCAAAAAAAACTTGTAGCTTCATTCCAGACTCGTTTGAAGTTGAAAACAACTTGTAGCTTCATTTTCGGTTGTTTGAAATTGTAATCAACTTGTAGTTTCATTCTTGACTCGTTTGAGCACGGAAAAAACTTGTAGCTTCATTGTTGACTAGATTGAAGTTGTAAACAACTTGTAGCTTCATTCCAGACTCGTTTGTAGTTGAAAATAACTTGTACCTTCATTTTCGGTTGTTTGAAATTGTAATCAACTTGTAGATTCATTCTTCACTCGTTTGAGCACGGAAAAAACTTGTAGCTTCATTATTGACTAGATTGAAGTTGTAAACAACTTGTAGCTTCATTCCAGACTCGTTTGAAGTTGAAAACAACTTTTAGCTTCATTTTCGGTTGTTTGTAATTGCAATCAACTTGTAGTTTCGTTCTTGACTCGTTTGAGCCCGGAAACAAGTTGTAGCTTCATTATTGACTAGATTGAAGTTGGAAACAACTTGTAGCTTCATTCCAGACACGTTTGATGTTGAAAACAACTTGTAGCTTCATTTTCGGATGTTTGAAATTGCAATCAACTTGTAGTTTCATTCTTGACTCATTTGAACCCGCAAAAAACTTTTAGCTTGATTATTGACTAGATTGAAGTTGGAAACAATGTAGCTTCATTCCAGACTCGTTTGAAGTTGAAAACAACTTGTAGCTTCATATCATACTCTTTTGAAGTTGAAAACAAGTTGTACCTTCATTTTCGGTTGTTCGAAATTGGAATCAACTTGTAGTTTCATTCTTGGCTCGTTTGAGCCCGTAAACAACTTATAGCTTCATTATTGACTCGATTGAAGTTGCAAACAACTTGTAGCTTCATTCTAGACTCGTTTAAAGTTGAAAACAACTTGTAGCTTCATTCCAGACTCGTTTGAAGTTGAAAACAACTTGTACCTTCATTTCTTACTGTTTGAAATTGGAATCAACTTGTTGTTTAATTCTTGACTCGTTTGAGCCCTGAAACAATTTCTAGCTTCATTATTGACTAGATTGAATTTGGAAACAACTTGTAGCTTCATTCCAGACTCGGTTGAAGTTGAAAACAACTTGTACCTTCATTTTCGGTTGTTTGAAATTGGAATCAACTTGGAGCTTCATTCTAGACTAGTTTGAGCCCGGAAACAACTTGTAACTTCATTATTGACTATATTGAAGTTGGAAACAATGTAGCTTCATTCCAGACTCGTTTGAAGTTGAAAACAACTTGTAGCTTCATTCCAGACGCGTTTGAAGTTGAAAAAAACTTGTACCTTCATTTTCGTATGTTTGAAATTGGAATCAACTTGTAATTTCATTCTGGGCTCGTTTGAGCCCGTAGCAACTTATAGCTTCATTATTGACTCGATTGAAGTTGGAAACAACTTGTAGCTTCATTCTAGACTCGTTTAAAGTTGAAAACAACTTGTAGCTTCATTCCAGACTCGTTTGAAGTTGAAAACAACTTGTACCTTCATTTTCGGTTGTTTGAAATTGGAATCAACTTGTAGCTTCATTCTTGACTCGTTTGAGCCGTGAAACAATTTCTAGCTTCATTATTGACTAGATTGAAGTTGGAAACAAATTGTAGCTTCATTCCAGACTCGTTTGAAGTTGAAAACAACTTGTACCTTCAGTTTCAGTTATTTGAAATTTTAATCAATTTGTAGTTCCGTTCTTGACTCGTTTGAGCCCAGAATCAAATTGTAGCTTCAGTATAGACTAGATTAAAGTTGGAAACAACTTGTAGCTTCATTCCAGACTCGTTTGAAGTTGAAAACAACTTGTAGCTTCATTTTCGGTTGCATGAAACTGTAATCAACTTGTAGTTTCATTTTTGACTCTTTTGAGCCCGCAAACAACTTGTAGTTTGATTATTGACTAGATTGAAGTTGGAAACAACTTGTAGCTTCATTCCAGACTCGTTTAAAGTTGAAAACAACTTGTAGCTTCATTCCAGACTCGTTTGATGTTGAAAACAACTTGTACCTTCATTTTCGGTTGTTTGAAATTGGAAACAACTTGTTGTTTCATTCTTGACTCGTTTAAGCCCTGTAATAATTTCTAGCTTCATTATTGACTAGATTGAAGTTGAAAACAACTTGTAGCTTCATTCCAGACTCGGTTGAAGTAGAAAACAACTTGTACCTTCATTTTCAGTTGTTTGAAATTTTAATCAATTTGTAGTTCCGTTCTTGACTCGTTTGAGCCCAGAAACAACTTGTAGCTTCATTATTGACTAGATTGAAGTTGGAAACTACTTGTACCTTCATTCCAGACTCGTTTGATGTTGAAAACAACTTGTAGCTTCAGATTTCGGTTGTTTGTAATTGCAATCAACTTGGAGTTTCATTCTTGACTCGTTTGATCCCGGAAACAACTTGTAGCTTCATTATTGACTAGATTGAAATTGAAAACAATGTAGCTTCATTCCAGACTCGTTTGAAGTTGAAAACAACTTGTAGCTTCATTCCAGACTCGTTTGAAGTTGAAAAAAACTTGTACCTTCATTTTCGTTTGTTTGAAATTAGAATCAACTTGTAATTTCATTCTTGGCTCGTTTGAGCCCGTAAGCAACTTATAGCTTCATTATTGACTCGATTGAAGTTGGAAACAACTTGTAGCTTCATTCCAGACTCGTTTGAAGTTGAAAAAAACTTGTACCTTCATTTTCGGTTGTTTGAAATTGGAATCAACTTGTAGCTTCATTCTTGACTCGTTTGAGCCCTGAAACAATTTCTAGCTTCATTATTGACTAGATTGAAGTTGGAAACAACTTGTAGCTTCATTCCAGACTCGTTTGAAGTTGAAAACAACTTGTACCTTCAGTTTCGGTTGTTTGAAATTTTAATCAATTTGTAGTTCCGTTCTTGACTCGTTTGAGCCCGAAAACAAATTGTAGCTTCATTATTGACTAGATTGAAATTGAAAACAATGTAGCTTCATTCCAGACTCGTTTGAAGTTGAAAACAACTTGTAGCTTCATTCTAGACTCGTTTGAAGTGGAAAAAAACTTGTACCTTCATTTTCGTTTGTTTGAAATTGGAATCAACTTGTAAGTTCATTCTTGGCTCGTTTCAGCCCGTAAGCAACTTATAGCTTCATTATTGACTCGATTGAAGTAGGAAACAACTTGTAGCTTCATTCCTGACTCGTTTAACGTTTAAAACAACTTGTAGCTTCATTCCAGACTCGTTTGAAGTTGAAAACAAGTTGTACCTTCATTTTCGGTTGTTTGAAATTGGAATCAACTTGTAGCTTCATTCTTGACTCGTTTGAGCCCTGAAACAATTTCTAGCTTCATTATTGACTAGATTGAAGTTGGAAACAACTTGTAGCTTCATTCCAGAATCGTTTGAAGTTGAAAACAACTTGTACCTTCAGTTTCGGTTGTTTGAAATTTTAATCAATTTGTAGTTCCGTTCTTGACTCGTTTGAGCCCGAAAACAAATTGTAGCTTCATTATAGACTAGACTGGAGTTGGAAACAACTTGTAGCTTCATTCCAGACTCGTTTGAAGTTGAAAACAACTTGTAGCTTCATTTTCGGTTGCATGAAACTGTAATCAATTTGTAGTTTCATTCTTGACTCTTTTGAGCCCGCAAACAACTTGTAGTTTGATTATTGACTAGATTGAAGTTGGAAACAATGTAGCTTCATTCCAGACTCGTTTGAAGTTGAAAACAACTTGTAGCTGTAGGAACAATCGGACCTTGGCCCTGCGTTTTATGATACTTATTAAAAGTTCGAACAGAATATTAACCTTAATCGCTACGGCGCAAGCGATTCAAATCCACGTCTTCTACTGTATTCCTTGATTCTCCTTGGACGAAGTGTGGCCTTCGATCTCCCAAGGTGTGCCTCTCCTTAAAGCTCCGAAAACCCAAAACCCTAGCTGTCTCCTTGAGAAAAACGTCTGCCTCTCTCTGACTCTAGGATTAATTCGTTTTGGTGTGTCTTTCAGCTTTAGGAGAACGAGAATATATATAGGCTACAGCAGGGATCATGGATCATTAGGTCAGGCCTTCCAATGACATTCCGGGCCAGGCCCAATGTCATTAAATATTAATTCTATCCACTAAAGAACTAATATTTGCACTACCTTTCCTAATTCCGTAAATTAATTATTTAATTTGGCTCCCATATTAATTGCTTATAAATTCCCCATGTTTAAGATATCGCATGTCCATTAATTAAATTAATTTCTGACAATTAATTTAATTAATATCTTTTATCCTTGATCATCCACTCAACCTTATAATTATGCAAGAACAAATCTGCCTGCAGGACTAAAGCATAATTATCTTTATGAGCTTTCAAGAGGACATCATCACCCGAATATATTTTTCGGACACGGTTTCCTTTTATAGCCACTCTGTATATAATGTCATTGCCCAATACATAAATTCGTAATTTAAAATAAATTACTTAATTTATGAGTCAAGGCATGTGCATTAAATACAAGTGTCAATCACTATATCCGGATTAAGAACTTAAGCATTAATAACATCATAGAATCTTAGTTCTTTATTGTCAGAATTAAAGAGACAATTATTCTACAATTTTGATCCCGTTCAATATACACAAAGTATATACGTATTATTCAATAGTCAAGATAAACTATTTCCAAATAATACTTCAGCCATTCCAGTGGTTTGTCTAACACCACCTCGACTGTGAACCCTTATTATATTATATAAGGAGTCTGACAATCTAATCTTCTGCTATCCCATTTGATACTAGATTGTCTACAATATATAATATACAGACAATGTGAAAACATGCATTGAAGATTCTCAAATAATTGTTATATACTTCAAACGAATATTTCAGTATAACCCTAATAATCTCCCACTTATACTCAAGATATTCTTTGAGTATATCAGTGTCTATTACAAGCAATCCACTACCAACTATATATAACTATGTGACAAAGTATCTGACTCCTATCGCTTCCACGTGCTCCTGAAAAGCCTTAGCTGGTAAGCTCTTCGTGAAAGGATCTGCCCGGTTATCCTTTGATGCTATATCAGCCACAATGATATCTCCTCGCTTAACGAACTGTCGTATGAGGTGATACTTACGCTCTATGTGTTTCGCTGCCTTATGGGCCCGTGGTTCCTTGGTATTCGCCACAGCACCAGTGTTATCACAATAAATCGTGATTTGCTGTGGCAGATTAGGAACCACATCCAAATCCAGCAGGAAGTTTCGGAACCATATAGCCTCTTTGGCTGCCTCCGAGGCTGCCACATATTCGGCTTCCATGGTTGAGTCCGCGATGCATTTCTGCTTCACACTCCTCCATATTACGGCTCCACCTCCCAAAGTAAAAACACATCCCGAGGTGGACTTTCTCTTATCCTTATCTGTCTGGAAATCCGAATCAGTATATCCCAGAGGCACTAAATCAGAGGACTTGTAAACCAGCATATACTCCTTAGTCCTTCGCAGGTACTTGAGTATTGCTTTTACAGCACTCCAATGTTCTTGTCCTGGGTTTGACTGGTATCTGCTAACCATGCCCACGGCAAAGCAGATATCAGGCCTCGTACATAACATTGCATACATTAGGCTCCCACATGCCGAAGCATAAGGAACTGCCTTCATGTTCTCTATCTCCTTAGGTGTCGAAGGACATTGCCTCTTTGATAGAGTAACTCCATGTCTGAAGGGTAAATTACCCTTCTTGGAGTCCTGCATGTTAAAACGAGCTAATACGTCATCTATATAGGGCTCCTGAGATAAAGCCAACATCCTTTTCTTGCGATCCCTTATAAGTTTGATCCCAAGGATGTATGCTGCTTCACCTAAGTCCTTCATTTCAAATTGTTTGAACAGCCATGCCTTTATTGAAGACAACATCTTAACATTGTTTCCAATGAGTAAAATGTCATCAACATAAAGCACTAGAAAAACCACTGCATTTCCCTCACATCTCTTATACACGCATGCTTCGCTTGGACATTGATCAAATCCATATGACTGGACTGCCTGATCAAAGCGAATGTTCCAATACCTAGAAGCTTGTTTAAGTCCATAAATAGACCTCTTCAGCTTACATACAAGATGCTCTTGGCCTTCTTTAATGAATCCCTCTGGTTGCTGCTTATAGATGGTTTCCTCAAGATTTCCATTAAGGAAAGCTGTCTTGACATCCATTTGCCAAATCTCATAATCGAGATGAGCTGCTATAGATAAAAGAATACGGATTGACTTAAGCATGACTACTGGCGAAAAGGTTTCCTCATAATCGATACCTTCTTTCTGAGTATACCCTTTCGCAACAAGTCTTGCTTTCCAGGCTTTCACCTTTTTGTCTGATCCCCTCTTTTTCTTGTAGACCCACTTACATCCAATAGGTTTTACACCTTTGGGTGGTTCCACGAGCTCCCAGACCTGATTAGAATACATTGATTCCATCTCAGAATCCATTGCCTTTTGCCAAAGACTTGCATCTTTATCCTGTATTGCCTCTTCGTATGTCCGGGGATCATCATCATGTTCACCAGAGACCAAGTCCGAAGACTCTCCCAAAAACATGAATCTGTCGGGCTGTCGAACAACCCTCCCACTACGACGAGGAACTGGTGCGGTATTAGTGACCGGTTGCACAGTCTGCTGTGGTTGTTCTACTTGTACTACAGGTTCATTATTCGTCCCTCCCACTAATTCCTCTAAAACGATACTACTCATGGGTTTGTGATTCATTATATAGTCTTCCTCTAAGAATCTTGCATTGGTGCTAACAGTGACATCCCGATCCTTAGGACTATAAAATAAATAACCTTTTGTTCCCATGGGGTAGCCTACAAACAGCTTTACTTCTGTACGAGATTCTAGCTTAGTCGCGTTCTTGTTCAGCACATGTGCTGGACAACCCCATATCCGAATGTGTCTCAGACTCGGTTTGTCCCCGGTCCATTATTCTAAAGGGGTTTTAGGAACCGACTTAGAAGGAACTAAGTTCAGAAGATAAGCTGCTGTCTCTAAGGCATGTCCCCAAAAGGACTTGGGTAAATCCGAATAACTCATCATCGATCTAACACTCTCTAAAAGAGTCCGGTTCCTTCTCTCTGCTACACCGTTCTGCTGGGGTGTGCCTGGTGCAGTCAACTGGGATTCTATCCCATTCTCTGATAAATATTCCCTGAATTCCCCAAGCAAGTATTCGCCACCACGATCAGATCGTAGTGACTTGATACTTTTATTATGTCGCTTCTCCGTTTTAGCTTTGTACTCTTTGAATTTCTCAAAGCACTCAGACTTACGGTGCAACAAATAAACGTATCCATATCTAGAATAATCGTCAATAAAAGTGACGAAATACTCATAACCACCTCTTGCTTGGATATTCATAGGTCCACATAAATCAGAGTGAACCAATCCTAACACTTCTTTGGCTCTATTCCCCTTTGCCTTAAAAGGCCTTTTGGTCATTTTACCTTCCAAGCAGGATTCACAAACTGGAAATGGCTCCACTGCCAATGAGCCTAAAGGCCCGTCTACTACCAGTCTTTGAATCCTCCTCAAGTTAATATGACCTAATCTCAAGTGTCAAAGAAACGTTTGGTTCAAACTAGAAGGTTCCTTTCTTTTATTAGATGTAGAAGATGTGTTGTTCAATACCCTATGTTGTAGTTGCAGAGCGGGTTGACTAGGATTAATTATATACAAATTGTCTTGCAATGTACCAGAACATATAATCCGTTTATTCATCATAATAGAAACATTACGATCCAAACAAACATTATAACCATCCATAGCAAGTTTAGAAACCGAAATCAAATTCCTTCTAAAAGAAGGTACATAAAGACAATTGTTCAAAACCAAAATCCTATCAGAACCAAAAGATAAATGAATAACTCCTACTGCAACTACTGCTACTTTCGTAGCATCTCCCATGAACACGTATATCTCGCCATCTCTAAGCATTCTGGATTGCTGGAACCCCTGCATAGAGTTACAAACATGATCAGTGGCTCTAGTATCTACACACCAAGTGCTCGTAGATATAGCCGCTATAAATGTTTCTGTAACTAGAGAAAGAGACATACCAGTATTGTTTGTTTTCTTAGGAAGAGGACAATCCTTTTTCCAGTGACCCGACTGTTTGCACCAGTAGCACTTCCCCTTAGGCTTTTTCACACCACCTTGAACCCCCACTGCCTTCACAGCTTGCTGTGTCTGAGCCTTTTTCTTCTTCTTATTACCTTTCGGCTTAGAGGAAGAACCTTTCTCAGCCACATTCACTTGAACACTCTGGCGAAATAATCCTTCAGCTGCCTGAAGTTCTGTCAGCAATTCCGCAAGACTATACTGCCTCTTGTTCATGTTGTAATTCAAGCAGAACTGCTCAAAACTCTTGGGCAAGCTCATAAGGACAATGTCAATCTGGGTTTCCCCGTCAAGCTCTGCACCAAGGATCTCTATCTCATTCAGATGTGACATCATCTTGAGAACATGATCCCTTACAGGTGTACCTTCAGCCATCTGAGTGTTCATTAAAACCTTCATGGCTACTTGCCTAGCAGCCCTATTCTGATCTCCAAAAAGTTCCTTGAGATTAAAGAGCATATCCGAAGCAGTGGCCATAGCTTGATGCTGATGCTGCAAAACACCCGACATGCTGATGCTGCAAAACACCCGACATTGCTGCCAGAATGTAACATCGCGACATCTCATCAGCCTTTGTCCACCGCTTATAATACTCTTTCTCCTCATCAGGAGCATCAGCAGCGGGCTGCTCAGGCTTGGGTTCATAAGTGCAAAACTTGTACTCCTCAGCAGTCAACACAATGTCCAAATTACGTTTCCATTCAATATAGTTAGGTCCGGTAAGTTTGTTATCCTTAAGTATGGTGAACAGTGGATTAAACCCCATTATATCCTGATAATCATGGATGAAAAAATCACATTACACATAAAGAAGGGTGCATAAAAAATTAAGTCCTATTGGTTCCTCTAACAATTATTAAAATTAAATGCACTAACGTTTAAACACCATAAGTTTCTGGTACGTCACGATGGGTGACATGTATACCACCTAAATTTGTTTAAACGTTACTTCGGTCCTATTACTAAACAATAAGCCACGTTGGGGTGGTCTATATTATTTTTCATAGCTAAGTGTATACCATCATCAAATCTTAAATTACCCGAAACCTATGGAACTTGGTACGCCACGATGGGCGGCATGTATACCTTCCAATATTTCTCGAATAGAATACTTCAATTCAATATTCGTGTCTGGTTTGACTTCTAGGCAGTGGAGGAGTCACATCGGTCTCACTTAATACCCATAAGCCATAGAAATCGCCCCAAATCAGAGATAAAGAAAATTCGTATCTATTCGTATTAATTCAAGAAGTTTGTTCCAGTAATATCTATAACATTCTAGGCACCATAAATTACATGCCACGATGGGTGACGTATACATAATTTACATTCGCCTTATATGTTAAATTACATACAAACAATGATGGAGACCATGGGATTTAATACCATATTAACTCCCTCTCCCACTTAGAATTTACTTTGAAGATTTTAATCTAGATGCATCGCCCTATGTTATTTCTTCGAAGTCCACATGCATACTATCATGGTTATAGCAACATAAAGAACACATAAAGAACACATAACATGGTAGCATACTAGCATGATTAAAGCATTAATTAAAACATCCCTATGTCCATGTCATTCTAGCATGCGAAGGGTTAGTATCACATGGCATAACAACACAGACAAGAAACACATAGTAGCAATAATCAAGAAAAGGCAGAAATTATGTAAAACATAATGAAACACATCCACTATTATGGCCCCGGAAAAACAGCTTCGAAATCATCCTTCGAAAAATTATGAAAATCTTCGAGAGCCCGTTTGGAGGCCTAAACAGCCTCAGAACGCCCTGAAAAACTGAACCAAATGGACTATGTCATATTTGGAGCCTGTCCGTCTAGTTCTGCCGTCCCCGAAAAGGTATTATGCGCCCAAATCGGACATCGTATGCAAAAGTTACCCTAAATAGCAGCGGCAACAGATCGCAGCAGCGGAAGATCTCTGTTTCTTGCAGCCCCGTTGATCAAACAATTACATACAAATTGTACAGGCGAACCAGCCTATTCTATTACATCAGATCATAATCTAAAACAATTACAAATTGAATTACAAGATTAAACTATCACGATCAACCCTCGTGATTTACAATAGCCACGATAAACCACGTGGAATCCAAACATAACAGAATAATTAAAACACGGCCATAATAGTGGACAACGACCTGCATCACAGAATCACTATATACATGCATATATAATCATGACATGGACTACATATCATAAATCGCAGAACCGCAACCTCGCTCTGATACCATTGTAGGAACAATCGGACCTTGGCCCTGCGTTTTATGATACTTATTAAAAGTTCAAACAAAATATTAACCTTAATCGCTACGGGGCAAGTGATTCAAATCCACGTCTTCTACTGTATTCCTTGATTCTCCTTGGACGAAGTGTGGCCTTCGATCTCCCAAGGTGTGCCTCTCCTTAAAGCTCCGAAAACCCAAAACCCTAGCTGTCTCCTTGAGAAAAACGTCTGCCTCTCTCTGACTCTAGGATTAATTCGTTTTGGTGTGTCTTTCAGCTTTAGGAGAACGAGAATATATATAGGCTACAGCAGGGATCATGGATCATTAGGTCAGGCCTTTCAATGACATTCCGGGCCAGGCCCAATGTCATTAAATATTAATTCTATCCACTAAAGAACTAATATTTGCACTACCTTTCCTAATTCCGTAAATTAATTATTTAATTCGGCTCCCATATTAATTGCTTATAAATTCCCCATGTTTAAGATATCGCATGTCCATTAATTAAATTAATTTCTGACAATTAATTTAATTAATATCTTTTATCCTTGATCATCCACTCAACCTTATAATTATGCAAGAACAAATCTGCCTGCAGGACTAAAACATAATTATCTTTATGAGCTTTCAAGAGGACATCATCACCCGAATATATTTTTCGGACACGGTTTCCTTTTATAGTCAATATCCCACTCTGTATATAATGTCATTGCCCAATACATAAATTCGTAATTTAAAATAAATTACTTAATTTATGAGTCATGGCATGTGCATTAAATACAAGTGTCAATCACCATATCCGGATTAAGAACTTAAGCTGTGACGCCCCTGGCCCGGGATGACCCCGGCAACCCGACCCGGGGATGTCATTCTACTAAACAAACCAAAATATATCTTCATAATCTCAACTTAACATTTCAGCATAAGTTAAAGGTATATTTAACCTTACATCAAAAGTCTTACATCATACGCCTCTAAAAGTTCAGGTTTATCACAAAATACATATTTAAAACACTTCTCCCGATTACATATACTTCTACTAAAGTTTTATTGCTAATCCAACCAGGTCTAGCACTTCAGTTCACCACATTTTTACCCTTTCCTGTAGAGTTAGTACATGAAAAGAAAAGATGAGCTCATAAAGCTCAACAAGCATATATTGTACGATTCAACTTAGTTTTATTCACAAAGCTTTAATTGATAAAATCAATAATTCCACAGAGTCATCAAAACAGTTTCACACATCGAGATGAGTATGAGTATTCAAGCATGTTCACAAGTTCACACGTTCTACTGTTGGGGATCCCGGCCAGCTAAACAATTGGTTTAGCTTTCCTTCCCGAAGGAAGTATCACACTACTTCACAAAGGAAGCATCACACACAGAACAAATGTAAGAATACTCATTTCTCATCAGGAAATCATCAAAACAATGTTCGCCAAAACATCATAAAATATTATCAGTGAAGGGTACAGTATATACTTACAGTGTACAACTTCTAATTTACTTCTCGAGTCCAAACAACTTTGCTCCCTAAAATATCCACATATTTATTTTATTACTATTAATTCACGCTTATAAAAAGTCTCCAATTACTACTAATCAATCAGAATAAATAAATAAATAAATAAATAAAATTTTAAAAATGATAAGTCAGTAGACTTACTAGATTAGCTGGGTGAGAGCATCCTATTTTTAGAAACTTGGATTGTGTTGTGCTTATATAAGGAAAGGAGTTGCTTTCCTTTCATCTCTACTCGATGTGGTACACTAAATGTGGTTTGAAGAAAATTGGCGTCGGGGGTGACGCCAACATGTGCAACTTGGCGTCAAGGGTGGCGCCAACAACTTGTGAAACTTGGCGTCGGGTGGCACTTGACTTAGCTTTTATTCTTTTAACTTAAGAACTAGGTCATCACTTATATTCACAAGAATATAGTGTATTGTTATCTATGTGGTACAAAGATGAAGAGTAAAAGAAAATAAATTCTTAAGGAAGCTAGCAAAGGTCAAGGTGCCAAAGTATATACAAGAGATGCATGCCTTGCTAAGCTCAACCAATTTTATTACTTATAGATTTTGCTCTTACTATATATACTCAATATTTTTCTATTCTCTTTTCAATGTGGTTCTGGAGTTCTCCTTTTGCCACACAAATGCATATATCCCACATTGCTTAGTTAATGAACTCAACTACACTCCCATGTCTATATAAGCTCAACTTGGCTTCAGTTTTTTTTTTTCAACTTAACATGGTTTAGAACTTTCTCTTGGCTTCGTCAAAAGCCAATTAAATCCAAGTTTTAACATTTTTGTTTAGAGAAAACGGATTTGTTTTCTCATAATCAAGCAAGCCACAAAGCAAAAGATATGTTTTAAAGTTCATGGACTTCACTAAGTCCCACATCGAGGAGATATACACAAGCTATCACCTCTTTCTTTATAAAAGAAGGCTACAAAGCCAACATTTGCAAGACAACCAAGGTAAACATGTTTACTTGGCTTTTGGGACAATTCTAGTTGTCCCACATCGAGGGGATTTTGAAAGAGGTCTCCTTTCAAGTCTATATAATGCTAGTAGGCTTATATTATTTAGAAACTAAAGAAAACAAATTCCCTCTCATAATGGGAAGTTGAGCCTAGAACTTATAAGGCTCTCAAATAAGTTAAAATATTCTTTCTATTGGCTTTACGCATGTATAGCCTGATTAAAATAAACACAAATTTATTACATGAAAGTTTGGATTATAACTCTTATAAAACCAGGAGTAAAGTTTACAATAATCATCTCAAGTCCCACATCGAAATCTTGTAAGAGATTCATTTCTCTTTCTCTATAAAAGTTGGAGAACTCAAGACTTGCATGTACTAATAGTAAGGCAAGTTGTCCAACATCGAAAAGATGTGAGTACAAAGTCCCTACCTCAACTATATAGTGAGGTTAGTAAAAATTTTAAATAACTAAAATTTAGCTTAGCTTATTAGTTAAGCTCAACTTTATTGTTGGACCTATAATATGGACCAAGTCAATAATTTTATTCAAAGAAGCCTTGATATATATTAAGCCAAATTAACATCTCAAAATAATAAATTTAATAGAAAACAAAATAATAATCTAGATACACTCAAATTAAAATGAAAAGAAGTTGGGATATCACATCCTTCCCCCCTTAAAAAATTTCATCCTCGAAATTTAAATCATACCTGTCTTATCGAATAAATGGGGATACTTTGCCCTCATCATATCCTCGGGCTCCCAAGTTGCTTCCTCCACATTATGGTTTCTCCAAATCACTTTCACTAAAGGTATGATCTTAGTTCTCAATTTCTGCTCGCGACGATCTGCTATTTCTACTGGGAGTTCTTCGTATTGCATATTTTCCTGAATTTCTATTGGTTCATAATCTATAATATGCGATGGATCTGAGACGTACTTTCTCAAATATGACACGTGAAACACGTTATGAATATGTCCAAGACTTGGTGGTAGTGCTAGCTCATATGCGACTTCTCCAATTCTTCTAAGGACCTCAAATGGTCCAATATAACGAGGACTTAATTTTCCTTTCTTCCCGAATCTCATAACACCCTTCCATGGAGAAATTTTAAGAAACACAGAATCTCCCTCCCTAAACACCACATCTCGCCGATCCTTGTCTGCATAACTCTTTTGCCTATTTTGAGCCGTTAAAATCCTCTGTTGTATCAACTTCACCTTCTCCGTAGTTACACGAATTAACTCTGGCCCCAACAACCTTCTTTCCCCAACTTCATCCCAACATAATGGTGTTCTACACCGACGTCCATAAAGTGCTTCATATGGGGCCATCCCAATTGTCGCTTGATAACTATTATTATATGCAAATTCTGCTAAAGGTAAATGTTCTTCCCAACTTCCTTTAAAATCCAACACACAAGCTCTTAACATGTCTTCTAAAATTTGAATTGTACGTTCCGATTGACCATCCGTCTGAGGGTGAAATGCCGTGCTCATACTTAGTTTTGTACCCATCTCTTCTTGAAAACTATTCCAAAATCTCGAAGTAAATCTGGGATCTCTGTCAGACACAATTGAAACAGGTACTCCATGTAACCTAACTATTTCTCGTATATACAACTTGGCTAACTTCTCCAAAGGTGATGATTCCGATATAGCTAGAAAATGTGCACTCTTTGTTAATCTATCCACGATAACCCAGATGACATCATTTCCTCTTTGTGTCCTTGGCAATCCTAATACAAAATCCATGGTGATGTGTTCCCATTTCCATTCAGGGACAGGTAGTGATTGTAATAAACCTCCTGGCCTTTGATGCTGCGCTTTCACTTGTTGACAAACTAAACATCTTGCCACCCATTCTGCAATTTCTCTCTTCATCTTAGGCCACCAAAAATGTTGCTTTAAGTCCTTATACATCTTCGTAGATCCAGGATGTACCGAAAAAGATGATGAATGTGCGTCAGACAATATTTCCTTCTTAATCTCTATATCAGATGGTACACATATACGATCACGGAACCTCACGATGTCGTCATTTCCTTTCCTAAAATCCTTCTTTCCCGATTCTGAAATAGAATTATTCAAAATTTCCTTTAATCGTTCATCTTGAATCTGACTTGCCTTTATCTTTTCTAATAACATCGGTTTGACCTTAATTTGACACAATAAGCTCCCATCCTTCTTTTGTATACCAAATTCCATTCCAAGTCTTTCTTCTTGAACATCCAACGATTCAACTATGACACCCGCACAATTCCCGACTTCCTTCCTACTTAACGCATCAGCTACAACATTCGCCTTACCAGGGTGATATAAAATTTCACAATCATAATCCTTTAACAACTCCAACCATCTTCTCTGCCTCATATTTAAATCTTTCTGTGAAAAGAGGTACTTTAAACTTTGATGATCTGTAAAAATTTTACACTTTCCTCCATACAAGTAATGCCTCCAGATTTTAAGCGCGAAAACTACTGCGGCCAATTCTAAATCGTGGGTGGGGTAATTCTTCTCATGATTTCTTAATTGTCGAGACGCATAAGCAATAACCTTATCACGTTGCATTAACACACATCCTAACCCCTTTCTTGACGCATCACTATAAATAACAAAATCTTCAGTTCCATCTGGTAATCCGAGTACTGGAGCAGACGTTAGTCTTTTCTTTAATTCAATAAAACTTTTCTCACATTCCTCCGACCAAACAAACTTAACATCTTTCCTTGTGAGACTTGTTAATGGTCCAGCTATCTTAGAGAAATCTTGAACAAACTTCCTGTAATACCCGGCCAAACCTAAGAAACTTCGAATCTCTGTCACATTCTTTTGTCTTTCCCAATTCATGATCACCTCAATCTTCGAAGGATCAACTGAAATTCCTTCTTCTGAAACTACATGTCCAAGAAAACTTACTCTCCTTAACCAAAATTCACATTTTGAAAACTTTGCATACAACTGCTCTTTCCTCAAAGTTTCTAAGACTATCCTTAAATGTTCCTCATGTTCCTTCTCAGTTCTCGAGTAAATCAGAATATCATCGATAAACACAATTACAAACTTATCCAGATAATTCCTAAATACTCGATTCATCAAATCCATAAATACCGCAGGTGCATTTGTCACCCCAAACGGCATCACTACAAACTCATAATGGCCATATCGAGTCCTAAACGCCGTCAATGGAATGCTTTCTTTCTTAACTCTCAATTGATGATAACCTGAGCGCAAATCTATCTTTGAAAAGTAAGTGGCTCCTCGTAATTGATCGAAAAGATCGTCTATTCGTGGAAGTGGGTATTTATTCTTTACAGTCAACTTATTCAGTTCTCTATAATCAATACATAATCGTAGAGAACCATCCTTCTTTTTCACAAATAACACTGGCGCTCCCCAAGAAGAAACACTTGGTCTAATATACTTTTTATCCAAGAATTCTTGTAATTGTACCTTGAGTTCCGCTAACTCGGTTGGTGCCATCCTATATGGTGTTTTTGATACTGGTTGAGCCTCAGGAACCAATTCAATACCAAACTCAACCTCTCTTTCAGGTGGTAATCCTGGCAAATCCTCAGGAAAAACATCTAAAAACTCTCTAACCACATGTGTATTCTCAACCTTACTTTTAACTTCCTCATCACCAATCACATAAGCTAGAAAACCTTCACATCCTTTTCTTAACATCTTATAGGCTTTCAAAACTGATATCATGACACTAGGATTTTCTAACCTGTCTCCTTTAAAATAAACTTTCTTTTTATCTGGGCCCCTTAAACATATTCTCTTTTTACTACAATCCAAATTGGCCTTATACTTTGTCAACCAATCCATTCCCAAAATTACTCCAAAATCCTTCAATTCTAAAGGTAACAAGTCTACTAGAAAAGTATGTCCGCTAACAATAAGAGTGCAATCTTTATAAACTTTGTTTACAAACAAATTCCTACCATTAGGGAGTTTTACCAGTAGAACATTATCTAAACTTTGCGCAGAAATATTCAACTTATCCACATACTTCATATCCACAAAAGAATGAGTTGATCCAGAATCAAATAGAACATGCACATCTTGAGAACAGAGTTGGAGCGTACCTGACACCACATCATTTGATATTTCAGCATCCTGAGTTGTCATGGCGTAGGTCCTAGCTATTGCCTTAGGTGCCGATTGGTGGGAAGTTCCTGCTGCCGGAATTTTGTTCCCTTTAGTTTCGACTTCAGTCTTGACTTTCTTCTGAGGGCAATCCCTTGCTAAATGACCTTGTCGTCCACAGCTAAAACAAGAGGTTACTTTAGGGTTTGGGCATTGAGTTGCTATATTCCCCTTTTCCCCACAATTATAACATAATCCCTCACCTCGATAGCAAAATTCACCACCATGCCTCTTTCCACATTTCTTACACTCAGGTGCTACCGTTCTCCTATCATTTTCCCGGAAATTCTCTTTCTTCTCCCGTTGAAATTTCTTATTATCTCTCTTATACCCTGATTTAGGACTTAGTTCTGTCTCCCTTCCCCTTTTCTTATTGTTGAAAAATTGAGTGCGAGCTTCATATTCCCTTTCTGCAATCCTAGCTTTTCCAACCAACTTATCAAATTGCTCTAGTTCCAACAAAGAGACCCTTTCTCTAATTTGAGGTTTCAGTCCCTCCTGAAACCTCTGACATTTCCTAGCTTCAGTATTAACCTGATGAGGGGCAAACCTAGAAAGCTCCAAGAACTTTGACAAGTATTCTGACACAGACATTCCTTCTTGCTTCAATCCTAAAAACTTCATCTCCATCTCATTTTTCATACACGTAGGGAAATATTTATCAAAGAACAACTCCTTAAACCTCGTCCAAGTCATCGTTGAACAATCTTCTGTTTGTTTAACAGTGTCCCACCAAAATACAGCTTCCCCCCTTAAGGAGTGTGTTGCGAATTTCACCTTTTGTTCATCCAAGCATTCAGAAATTTCTATCACTTTCTCCATCTCCTTTATCCATGTATTCGCAACATGTGGATCTAAATCTCCTTTAAATACCGGGGGATCAGCATCCTTAAAGGTCTTGTAAGTACACCTTCGTTTATTCTCACCTTCTCGCTCCGGATTATTTATACGATCTTGTTCCTCCAAACAATCAGTATTCACCTTAATTGTATTTGTATTTTCTTGCTCTCCCCTAATAGTCTTCAACATATTCCTCATTTCCTCCAAAACCAACATCATCTCAGGACTAATTTGAATGCTAGGTCCAGCGCCACTACTATTTTCTTCATTCATCGTCACCTAAAAATCATATAATATATATTAGAATTCTATTCTAATCCACAAATCATACTAGAACTATAGTTGTACTACACACATAGTTCATGCCACAAATTCACAACTAAGGTCCACATATCCCTTAAACCTATTCTTCAAACTTAATATCACACTAGTCTAGAATCTTAATCCTACTTTCGCCGATACTCGAACCTATAGCTCTGATACCACCTGTGACGCCCCTGGCCCGGGATGACCCCGGCAACCCGACCCGGGGATGTCATTCTACTAAACAAACCAAAATATATCTTCATAATCTCAACTTAACATTTCAGCATAAGTTAAAGGTATATTTAACCTTACATCAAAAGTCTTACATCATACGCCTCTAAAAGTTCAGGTTTATCACAAAATACATATTTAAAACACTTCTCCCGATTACATATACTTCTACTAAAGTTTTATTGCTAATCCAACCAGGTCTAGCACTTCAGTTCACCACATTTTTACCCTTGCCGGAATAACCTTCTCCGGAATCCTTTCCTGTAGAGTTAGTACATGAAAAGAAAAGATGAGCTCATAAAGCTCAGCAAGCATATATTGTACGATTCAACTTAGTTTTATTCACAAAGCTTTAATTGATAAAATCAATAATTCCACAGAGTCATCAAAACAGTTTCACACATCGAGATGAGTATGAGTATTCAAGCATGTTCACAAGTTCACACGTTCTACTGTTGGGGATCCCGGCCAGCTAAACAATTGGTTTAGCTTTCCTTCCCGAAGGGAGTATCACACTACTTCACAAAGGAAGCATCACACACAGAACAAATGTAAGAATACTCATTTCTCATCAGGAAATCATCAAAACAATGTTCGCCAAAACATCATAAAATATTATCAGTGAAGGGTACAGTATATACTTACAGTGTACAACTTCTAATTTACTTCTCGAGTCCAAACAACTTTGCTCCCTAAAATATCCACATATTTATTTTATTACTATTAATTCACGCTTATAAAAAGTCTCCAATTACTACTAATCAATCAGAATAAATAAATAAATAAATAAATAAATAAAATTTTAAAAATGATAAGTCAGTAGACTTACTAGATTAGCTGGGTGAGAGCATCCTATTTTTAGAAACTTGGATTGTGTTGTGCTTATATAAGGAAAGGAGTTGCTTTCCTTTCATCTCTACTCGATGTGGTACACTAAATGTGGTTTTAAGAAAATTGGCGTCGGGGGTGACGCCAACATGTGCAACTTGGCGTCAAGGGTGGCGCCAACAACTTGTGAAACTTGGCGTCGGGTGGCACTTGACTTAGCTTTTATTCTTTTAACTTAAGAACTAGGTCATCACTTATATTCACAAGAATATAGTGTATTGTTATCTATGTGGTACAAAGATGAAGAGTAAAAGAAAATAAATTCTTAAGGAAGCTAGCAAAGGTCAAGGTGCCAAAGTATATACAAGAGATGCATGCCTTGCTAAGCTCAACCAATTTTATTACTTATAGATTTTGCTCTTACTATATATACTCAATATTTTTCTATTCTCTTTTCAATGTGGTTCTGGAGTTCTCCTTTTGCCACACAAATGCATATATCCCACATTGCTTAGTTAATGAACTCAACTACACTCCCATGTCTATATAAGCTCAACTTGGCTTCAGTTTTTTTTTTCAACTTAACAAGGTTTAGAACTTTCTCTTGGCTTCATCAAAAGCCAATTAAATCCAAGTTTTAACATTTTTGTTTAGAGAAAACGGATTTGTTTTCTCATAATCAAGCAAGCCACAAAGCAAAAGATATGTTTTAAAGTTCATGGACTTCACTAAGTCCCACATCGAGGAGATATACACAAGCTATCACCTCTTTCTTTATAAAAGAAGGCTACAAAGCCAACATTTGCAAGACAACCAAGGTAAACATGTTTACTTGGCTTTTGGGACAATTCTAGTTGTCCCACATCGAGGGGATTTTGAAAGAGGTCTCCTTTCAAGTCTATATAATGCTAGTAGGCTTATATTATTTAGAAACTAAAGAAAACAAATTCCCTCTCATAATGGGAAGTTGAGCCTAGAACTTATAAGGCTCTCAAATAAGTTAAAATATTCTTTCTATTGGCTTTACGCATGTATAGCCTGATTAAAATAAACACAAATTTATTACATGAAAGTTTGGATTATAACTCTTATAAAACCAGGAGTAAAGTTTACAATAATCATCTTAAGTCCCACATCGAAATCTTGAAAGAGATTCATTTCTCTTTCTCTATAAAAGTTGGAGAACTCAAGACTTGCATGTACTAATAGTAAGGCAAGTTGTCCCACATCGAAAAGATGTGAGTACAAAGTCCCTACCTCAACTATATAGTGAGGTTAGTAAAAATTTTAAATAACTAAAATTTAGCTTAGCTTATTAGTTAAGCTCAACTTTATTGTTGGACCTATAATATGGACCAAGTCAATAATTTTATTCAAAGAAGCCTTGATATATATTA
Source organism: Daucus carota subsp. sativus (assembly GCF_001625215.2). NCBI lineage: Eukaryota > Viridiplantae > Streptophyta > Magnoliopsida > Apiales > Apiaceae > Daucus > Daucus carota. The sequence continues at coordinate 2,938,377 of NC_030384.2, read as the reverse complement.
AGCCAAATTAACATCTCAAAATAATAAATTTAATAGAAAACAAAATAATAATCTAGATACACTCAAATTAAAATGAAAAGAAGTTGGGATATCACATAAGCATTAATAACATCATAGAATCTTAGTTCTTTATTGTCAGAATTAAAGAGACAATTATTCTACTATTTTGATCCCGTTCAATATACACAAAGTATATAAGTATTATTCAATTGTCAAGATAAACTATTTCCAAATAATACTTCAGCCATTCCAGTGGTTTGTCTAACACCACCTCGACTGTGAACCCTTATTATATTATATAAGGAGTCTGACAATCTAATCTTCTGCTATCCCATTTGATACTAGATTGTCTACAATATATAATATACAGACAATGTGAAAACATGCATTGAAGATTCTCAAATAATTGTTATATACTTCAAACGAATATTTCAGTATAACCCTAATAGTAGCTTCATTCCAGACTCGTTTGAAGTTGAAAACAACTTGTACCTTCATTTTCCGTTGTTTGAAATTGGAATCAACTTGTAGTTTCATTCTTGGCTCGTTTGAGCCCGTAAACAACTTATAGCTTCATTATTGACTCGATTGAAGTTGGAAACAACTTGTAGCTTCATTCCAGACTCGTTTAAAGTTGAAAACAACTTGTAGCTTCACCAACAAGGTGTTGGTGTGGTGGTAGAGCTCTTGTACCCCCTTGCGGGAGGTCGGGAGTTCGACATTCCACGTGTGCGTGTGTAATCAACTAGCAAAAAAAAACATGTAGCTTCATTCCAGACTCGTTTGAAGTTGAAAAGAACTTGTAGCTTCATTTTCGGTTGTTTGAAATTGTAATCAACTTGTAATTTCATTCTTGACTAGTTTGAGCACGGAAAAAACTTGTAGCTTCATTATTGACTAGATTGAAGTTGTAAACAACTTGTAGCTTCATTCCAGACTCGTTTGAAGTTGAAAACAACTTGTACCTTCATTTTCGGTTGTTTGAAATTGTAATCAACTTGTAGTTTCATTCTTGACTCGTTTGAGCGCGAAAAAAACTTGTAGCTTCATTATTGACTAGATTGAAGTTGTAAACAACTTGTAGCTTCATTCCAGACTCGTTTGAAGTTGAAAACAACTTGTACCTTCATTTTCGGTTGTTTGAAATTGTAATCCACTTGTAGTTTCATTCTTGACTCGTTTGAGCACGGAAAAAAATTGTAGCTTCATTATTGACTAGATTGAAGTTGTAAACAACTTGTAGCTTCATTTCAGACTCGTTTGAAGTTGAAAACAACTTGTACCTTCATTTTCGGTTGTTTGAAATTGGAATCAACTTGTAGTTTCATTCTTGGTTCTTTTGAGCCCGTAGACAACTTATAGCTTCATTATTGACTCTATTGAAGTTGGAAACAACTTGTAGCTTCATTCCAGACTCGTTTAAAGTTGAAAACAACTTGTAGCTTCATTCCAGACTCGTTTGAAGTTTAATACAACTTGTAGCTTCATTTTCGGTTGTATGAAACTGTAATCAACTTGTAGTTTTATTCTTGACTCGTTTGAGCCCGGAAACAACTTGTAGCTTTCATTATTGACTAGATTGAAGTTGGAAACAATGTAGTTTCATTCCAGACTCGTTAGAGGTTAAAAAAAACTTGTAGCTTCATTCCAGACTCGTTTGAAGTTGAAAACAACTTGTAGCTTCATTTTCGGTTGTTTGAAATTATAATCAACTTGTAGTTTCATTCTTGACTCGTTTGAGCACGGAAAAAACTTGTAGCTTCATTATTGACTAGATTGAAGTTGTAAACAACTTGTAGCTTCATTCCAGACTCGTTTGTAGTTGAAAACAACTTGTACCTTCATTTTCGGTTGTTTGAAATTGTAATCAACTTGTAGTTTCATTCTTCACTCGTTTGAGCACGGAATAAACTTGTAGCTTCATTATTGACTAGATTGAAGTTGTAAACAACTTGTAGCTTCATTCCAGACTCGTTCGAAGTTGAAAACAACTTGTAGCTTCATTTTCGGTTGTTTGTAATTGCAATCAACTTGTAGTTTCGTTCTTGACTCGTTTGAGCCCGGAAACAACTTGTAGCTTCATTATTGACTAGATTGAAGTTGGAAACAACTTGTAGCTTCATTCCATACACGTTTGATGTTGAAAACAACTTGTAGCTTCATTTTCGGATGTTTGAAATTGCAATCAACTTGTAGTTTCATTCTTGACTCATTTGAACCCGCAAAAAACTTGTAGCTTGATTATTGACTAGATTGAAGTTGGAAACAATGTAGCTTCATTCCAGACTCGTTTGAAGTTGAAAACAAGTTGTACCTTCTTTTTCGGTTGTTTGAAATTGGAATCAACTTGTAGTTTCATTCTTGGCTCGTTTGAGCCCGTAAACAACTTATAGCTTCATTATTGACTCGATTGAAGTTGGAAACAACTTGTAGCTTCATTCCAGGCTCTTTTAAAGTTGAAAACAACTTGTAGCTTCATTCCAGACTCGTTTGAAGTTGAAAACAACTTGTACCTTCATTTCTTACTGTTTGAAATTGGAATCAACTTGTTGTTTCGTTCTTGACTCGTTTGAGCCCTGAAACAATTTCTAGCTTCATTATTGACTAGATTGAAGTTGGAAACAACTTGTAGCTTCATTCCAGACTCGGTTGAAGTTGAAAACAACTTGTACCTTCATTTTCGGTTGTTTGAAATTTTAATCAATTTGTAGTTCCGTTCTTGACTCGTTTGAGCCCAGAAACAACTTGTAGCTTCATTATTGACTAGATTGAAGTTGGAAACAACTTGTAGCTTCATTCCAGACTCGTTTGATGTTGAAAACAACTTGTAGATTCATATTTCGGTTGTTTGTAATTGCAATCAACTTGGAGTTTCATTCTTGACTAGTTTGAGCCCGGAAACAACTTGTACCTTCATTATTGACTATATTGAAGTTGGAAACAATGTAGCTTCATTCCAGACTCGTTTGAAGTTGAAAACAACTTGTAGCTCCATTCCAGAGTCGTTTGAAGTTGAAAAAAACTTGTACCTTCATTTTCGTATGTTTGAAATTGGAATCAACTTGTAGTTTCATTCTAGGCTCGTTTGAGCCCGTTGCAACTTATAGCTTCATTATTGACTCGATTGAAGTTGGAAACAACTTGTAGCTTCATTCTAGACTCGTTTAAAGTTGAAAACAACTTGTAGCTTCATTCCAGACTCGTTTGAAGTTGAAAACAACTTGTACCTTCATTTTCGGTTGTTTGAAATTGGAATCAACTTGTAGCTTCATTCTTGACTCGTTTGAGCCTTGAAACAATTTCTAGTTTATTATTGACTAGATTGAAGTTGGAAACAACTTGTAGCTTCATTCCAGACTCGTTTGAAGTTGAAAACAACTTGTACCTTCAGTTTCGGTTATTTGAAATTTTAATCAATTTGTAGTTCCGTTCTTGACTCGTTTGAGCCCAAAAACAAATTGTAGCTTCAGTATAGACTAGATTAAAGTTGGAAACAAATTGTAGCTTCATTCCAGACTCGTTGAAGTTAAAAACAACTTGTAGCTTCATTTTCGGTTGCATGAAACTGTAATCAACTTGTAGTTTCATTCTTGACTCTTTTGAGCCCGCAAACAACTTGTAGTTTGATTATTGACTAGATTGAAGTTGGAAACAATGTAGCTTCATTCCAGACTCGTTTGAAGTTGAAAACAACTTGTACCTTCATTTCTTACTGTTTGAAATTGGAATCAACTAGTTGTTTCATTCTTGACTCGTTTGAGCCCTGAAACAATTTCTAGCTTCATTATTGACTAGATTGAAGTTGGAAACAACTTGTAGCTTCATTCCAGACTCGGTTGAAGTTGAAAACAACTTGTACCTTCATTTTCGGTTGTTTGAAATTTTAATCAATTTGTAGTTCCGTTCTTGACTCGTTTGAGCCCAGAAACAACTTGTAGCTTCATTATTGACTAGATTGAAGTTGGAAACAACTTGTAGCTTCATTCCAGACTCGTTTGATGTTGAAAACAACTTGTAGATTCATATTTCGGTTGTTTGTAATTGCAATCAACTTGAGGTTTCATTCTTGACTAGTTTGAGCCCGGAAACAACTTGTACCTTCATTATTGACTATATTGAAGTTGGAAACAATGTAGCTTCATTCCAGACTCGTTTGAAGTTGAAAACAACTTGTAGCTTCATTCCAGACTCGTTTGAAGTTGAAACAAACTTGTACCTTCATTTTCGTATGTTTGAAATTGGAATCAACTTGTAGTTTCATTCTGGGCTCGTTTGAGCCCGTAGCAACTTATAGCTTCATTATTGACTCGATTGAAGTTGGAAACAACTTGTAGCTTCATTCTAGACTCGTTTAAAGTTGAAAACAACTTGTAGCTTCATTCTAGACTCGTTTGAAGTTGAAAACAACTTGTACCTTCATTTTCGGTTGTTTGAAATTGGAATCAACTTGTAGCTTCATTCTTGACTCGTTTGAGCCTTGAAATAATTTCTAGATTCATTTTTGACTAGATTGAAGTTGGAAACAACTTGTAGCTTCATTCCAGACTCGTTTGAAGTTGAAAACAACTTGTACCTTCAGTTTCGGTTATTTGAAATTTTAATCAATTTGTAGTTCCGTTCTTGACTCGTTTGAGCCCGGAAACAAATTGTAGCTTCAGTATAGACTAGATTAAAGTTGGAAACAACTTGTAGCTTCATTCCAGACTCGTTTGAAGTTGAAAATAACTTGTAGCTTCATTTTTGGTTGCATGAAACTGTAATCAACTTGTAGTTTCATTCTTGACTCTTTTGAGCCCGCAAACAACTTGTAGTTTGATTATTGACTAGATTGAAGTTGGAAACAATGTAGCTTCATTCCAGACTCGTTTGAAGTTGAAAACAACTTGTAGCTTCATTCCAGACTCGTTTGAAGTTGAAAACAACTTGTACCTTCAGTTTCGGTTATTTGAAATTTTAATCAATTTTTAGTTCCGTTCTTGACTCGTTTGAGCCCAGAAACAAATTGTAGCTTCATTATTGACTAGATTGAAGTTGGAAACAACTTGTAGCTTCATTCCAGACTCGTTTGATGTTGAAAACAACTTGTAGATTCATATTTCGGTTGTTTGTAATTGCAATCAACTTGAGGTTTCATTCTTGACTAGTTTGAGCCCGGAAACAACTTGTACCTTCATTATTGACTATATTGAAGTTGGAAACAATGTAGCTTCATTCCAGACTCGTTTGAAGTTGAAAACAACTTGTAGCTTCATTCCAGACTCGTTTGAAGTTGAAAAAAACTTGTACCTTCATTTTCGTATGTTTGAAATTGGAATCAACTTGTAATTTCATTCTGGGCTCGTTTGAGCCCGTAGCAACTTATAGCTTCATTATTGACTCGATTGAAGTTGGAAACAACTTGTAGCTTCATTCTAGACTCGTTTAAAGTTGAAAACAACTTGTAGCTTCATTCCAGACTCGTTTGAAGTTGAAAACAACTTGTACCTTCATTTTCGGTTGTTTGAAATTGGAATCAACTTGTAGCTTCATTCTTGACTCGTTTGAGCCTTGAAATAATTTCTAGCTTCATTATTGACTAGATTGAAGTTGGAAACAACTTGTAGCTTCATTCCAGACTCGTTTGAAGTTGAAAACAACTTGTACCTTCAGTTTCGGTTATTTGAAATTTTAATCAATTTGTAGTTCCGTTCTTGACTCGTTTGAACCCGGAAACAAATTGTAGCTTCAGTATAGACTAGATTAAAGTTGGAAACAACTTGTAGCTTCATTCCAGACTCGTTTGAAGTTGAAAACAACTTGTAGCTTCATTTTCGGTTGCATGAAACTGTAATCAACTTGTAGTTTCATTCTTGACTCTTTTGAGCCCGCAAACAACTTGTAGTTTGATTATTGACTAGATTGAAGTTGGAAACAATGTAGCTTCATTCCAGACTCGTTTGAAGTTGAAAACAACTTGTAGCTTCATTCCAGACTCGTTTGAAGTTGAAAACAACTTGTACCTTCATTTTCGGTTGTTTGAAATTGGAATCAACTTGTAGCTTCATTCTTGACTCGTTTGAGCCCTGAAACAATTTCTAGCTTCATTATTGACTAGATTGAAGTTGGAAACAACTTGTAGCTTTATTCCAGACTCGTTTGAAGTTAAAAACAACTTGTACCTTCAGTTTCGGTTGTTTGATATTTTAATCAATTTGTAGTTCCGTTCTTGACTCGTTTGAGCCCGGAAACAAATTGTAGCTTCAGTATAGACTAGATTAAAGTTGGAAACAACTTGTAGCTTCATTCCAGACTCGTTTGAAGTTGAAAACAACTTGTAGCTTCATTTTCGGTTGCATGAAACTGTAATCAACTTGTAGTTTCATTTTTGACTCTTTTGAGCCCGCAAACAACTTGTAGTTTGATTATTGACTAGATTGAAGTTGGAAACAATGTAGCTTCATTCCAGACTCGTTTGAAGTTGAAAACAACTTGTAGCTTCATTCCAGACTCGTTTGAAGTTGAAAACAACTTGTACCTTCATTTTCGGTTGTTTGAAATTGGAATCAACTTGTAGCTTCATTCTTGACTCGTTTGAGCCCTGAAACAATTTCTAGCTTCATTATTGACTAGATTGAAGTTGAAAACAACTTGTAGCTTTATTCCAGACTCGTTTGAAGTTAAAAACAACTTGTACCTTCAGTTTCGGTTGTTTGAAATTTTAATCAATTTGTAGTTCCGTTCTTGACTCGTTTGAGCCCGGAAACAAATTGTAGCTTCAGTATAGACTAGATTAAAGTTGGAAACAACTTGTAGCTTCATTCCAGACTCGTTTGAAGTTGAAAACAACTTGTAGCTTCATTCCAGACTCGTTTGAAGTTGAAAACAACTTGTACCTTCATTTTCCGTTGTTTGAAATTGGAATCAACATGTAGTTTCATTCTTGGCTCGTTTGAGCCCGTAAGCAACTTATAGCTTCATTATTGACTCGATTGAAGTTGGAAACAACTTGTAGCTTCATTCCAGACTCGTTTAACGTTTAAAACAACTTGTAGCTTCATTCCAGACTCGTTTGAAGTTGAAAACAACTTGTACCTTCATTTTCGGTTGTTTGAAATTGGAATCAACTTGTAGCTTCATTCTTGACTCGTTTGAGCCCTGAAACAATTTCTAGCTTCATTATTGACTAGATTGAAGTTGGAAACAACTTGTAGCTTTATTCCAGACTCGTTTGAAGTTAAAAACAACTTGTACCTTCAGTTTCGGTTGTTTGAAATTTTAATCAATTTGTAGTTCCGTTCTTGACTCGTTTGAGCCCGAAAACAAATTGTAGCTTCATTATAGACTAGACTGAAGTTGGAAACAACTTGTAGCTTCATTCCAGACTCGTTTGAAGTTGAAAACAACTTGTAGCTTCATTTTCGGTTGCATGAAACTGTTATCAACTTGTAGTTTCATTCTTGACTCTTTTGAGCCCGCAAACAACTTGTAGTTTGGTTATTGACTAGATTGAAGTTGGAAACAATGTAGCTTCATTCCAGACTCGTTTGAAGTTGAAAACAACTTGTACCTTCATTTTCCGTTGTTTGAAATTGGAATAAACTTGTAGTTTCATTCTTGGCTCGTTTGAGTCCGTAAACAACTTATAGCTTCATTATTGACTCGATTGAAATTGGAAACAACTTGTAGCTTCATTCCAGACTCGTTTAAAGTTGAAAACAACTTGTAGCTCCATTCTAGACTCGTTTGATGTTGAAAACAACTTGTACCTTCATTTTCGGTTGTTTGAAATTGGAATCAACTTGTTGTTTCATTCTTGACTCGTTTGAGCCCTGAAACAATTTCTAGCTTCATTGTTGACTAGATTGAAGTTGGAAACAACTTGTAGCTTCATTCCAGACTCGGTTGCAGTTGAAAACAACTTGTACCTTCATTTTCGGTTGTTTGAAATTTTAATCAATTTGTAGTTCCGTTCTTGACTCGTTTGAGCCAAGAAACAACTTGTAGCTTCATTATTGACTAGATTGAAGTTGGAAACAACTTGTACCTTCATTCCAGACTCGTTTGATGTTGAAAACAACTTGTAGCTTCATATTTCGGTTGTTTGTAATTGCAATCAACTTGGAGTTTCATTCTTGACTCGTTTGATCCCGGAAACAACTTGTAGCTTCATTATTGACTAGATTGAAATTGAAAACAATGTAGCTTCATTCCAGACTCGTTTGAAGTTCAAAACAATTTGTAGCTTCATTCCAGACTCGTTTGAAGTTGAAAAAAACTTGTACCTTCATTTTCGTTTGTTTGAAATTGGAATCAACTTGTAATTTCATTCTTGGCTCGTTTGAGCCCGTAAGCAACTTATGACTCGTTTGAGCTCGGAAACAACTTGTAGCTTCATTATTGACTAGATTGAAGTTGGAAACAATGTAGCCTCATTTCCACTCGTTTGAAGTTGAAAACAACTTGTACCTTCATTTTGGGTTGTTTGAAATAGTAATCAACTTGTAATTTTATTTCTGACTCGTTTGAGCACGGGAAAAACTGCATATTTCGGTTGTTTGTAATTGCAATCAACTTGGAGTTGAAAACAACTTCATATTTCGGTTGTTTGTAATTGCAATCAACTTGTAGCTTCATTATTGACTAGATTGAAGTTGGAAACAACTTGCAGCTTCGTTCCAGACTCGTTTGAAGTTGAAAACAACTTGTAGCTTCATTTTCAGTTGTTTGAAATTGCAATCAACTTATAGTTTCATTCTTGACTCGTTTGAGCCCGGAAACAACTTGTACCTTCATTTTGGGTTGTTTGAAATTGTAATCAACTTGTAGTTTCATTCTTGACTTGTTTGAGCATGGGAAAAACTTGTAGCTTCATTGTTGAATAGATTGAAGTCGTAAACAAATTGTAGCTTCATTCCAGACTCGTTTGAAGTTGAAAACAACTTGTAGCTTCATTTTCGGTTGTTTGAAATTGCAATCAACTTGTAGTTTCATTCTTGACTCGTTTGAGCCCGGAAACAACTTGTAGCTTCATTTTTGACTAGATTGAAGTTGAAACAACTTGTAGCTTCGTTCCAGACTCGTTTGACGTTGAAAACAACTTGTAGCTTCATTTTCAGTGGTTTGAAATTGCAATCAACTTATAGTTTCATTCTTGACTCGTTTGAGCTCGGAAACAACTTGTAGCTTCATTATAGACTAGATTGAAGTTGGAAACAATGTAGCCTCATTTCCACTCGTTTGAAGTTGAAAACAACTTGTACCTTCATTTTGGGTTGTTTGAAATAGTAATCAACTTGTAATTTTATTTCTGACTCGTTTGAGCACGGGAAAAACTTGTAGCTTCGTTATTGACTAGATTGAAGTTGTAAACAACTTGTAGCTTCCTTCTAGACTCGTTTGAAGTTGAAAACAACTTGTAGCTTCATTTTCGGTTGCATGAAACTGTTATCAACTTGTAGTTTCATTCTTGACTCTTTTGAGCCCGCAAACAACTTGTAGTTTGGTTATTGACTAGATTGAAGTTGGAAACAATGTAGCTTTATTCCAGACTCGTTTGAAGTTGAAAACAACTTGTACCTTCATTTTCCGTTGTTTGAAATTGGAATAAACTTGTAGTTTCATTCTTGGCTCGTTTGAGTCCGTAAACAACTTATAGCTTCATTATTGACTCGATTGAAGTTGGAAACAACTTGTAGCTTCATTCCAGACTCGTTTAAAGTTGAAAACAACTTGTAGCTCCATTCCAGACTCGTTTGATGTTGAAAACAACTTGTACCTTCATTTTCGGTTGTTTGAAATTGGAATCAACTTGTTGTTTCATTCTTGACTCGTTTGAGCCCTGAAACAATTTCTAGCTTCATTGTTGACTAGATTGAAGTTGGAAACAACTTGTAGCTTCATTCCAGACTCGGTTGCAGTTGAAAACAACTTGTACCTTCATTTTCGGTTGTTTGAAATTTTAATCAATTTGTAGTTCCGTTCTTGACTCGTTTGAGCCCAGAAACAACTTGTAGCTTCATTATTGACTAGACTGAAGTTGGAAACAACTTGTACCTTCATTCCAGACTCGTTTGATGTTGAAAACAACTTGTAGCTTCATATTTCGGTTGTTTGTAATTGCAATCAACTTGGAGTTTCATTCTTGACTCGTTTGATCCCGGAAACAACTTGTAGCTTCATTATTGACTAGATTGAAATTGAAAACAATGTAGCTTCATTCCAGACTCGTTTGAAGTTCAAAACAATTTGTAGCTTCATTCCAGACTCGTTTGAAGTTGAAAAAAACTTGTACCTTCATTTTCGTTTGTTTGAAATTGGAATCAACTTGTAATTTCATTCTTGGCTCGTTTGAGCCCGTAAGCAACTTATGACTCGTTTGAGCTCGGAAACAACTTGTAGCTTCATTATTGACTAGATTGAAGTTGGAAACAATGTAGCCTCATTTCCACTCGTTTAAAGTTGAAAACAACTTGTACCTTCATTTTGGGTTGTTTGAAATAGTAATCAACTTGTAATTTTATTTCTGACTCGTTTGAGCATGGGAAAAACTTCATATTTCGGTTGTTTGTAATTGCAATCAACTTGGAGTTGAAAACAACTTCATATTTCGGTTGTTTGTAATTGCAATCAACTTTTAGCTTCATTATTGACTAGATTGAAGTTGGAAACAACTTGCAGCTTCGTTCCAGACTCGTTTGAAGTTGAAAACAACTTGTAGCTTCATTTTCAGTTGTTTGAAATTGCAATCAACTTATAGTTTCATTCTTGACTCGTTTGAGCCCGGAAACAACTTGTACCTTCATTTTGGGTTGTTTGAAATTGTAATCAACTTGTAGTTTCATTCTTGACTTGTTTGAGCATGGGAAAAACTTGTAGCTTCATTGTTGACTAGATTGAAGTCGTAAACAACTTGTAGCTTCATTCCAGACTCGTTTGAAGTTGAAAACAACTTGTAGCTTCATTTTCGGTTGTTTGAAATTGCAATCAACTTGTAGTTTCATTCTTGACTCGTTTGAGCCCGGAAACAACTTGTAGCTTCATTTTTGACTAGATTGAAGTTGGAAACAACTTGTAGCTTCGTTCCAGACTCGTTTGACGTTGAAAACAACTTGTAGCTTCATTTTCAGTGGTTTGAAATTGCAATCAACTTATAGTTTCATTCTTGACTCGTTTGAGCTCGGAAACAACTTGTAGCTTCATTATTGACTAGATTGAAGTTGGAAACAATGTAGCCTCATTTCCACTCGTTTGAAGTTGAAAACAACTTGTACCTTCATTTTGGGTTGTTTGAAATAGTAATCAACTTGTAATTTTATTTCTGACTCGTTTGAGCACGGGAAAAACTTGTAGCTTCGTTATTGACTAGATTGAAGTTGTAAACAACTCGTAGCTTCCTTCCAGACTCGTTTGAAGTTGAAAACAACTTGTAGCTTCATTTTCGGTTGTTTGAAATTGCAATCAACTTGTAGTTTCATTCTTGACTCGTTTGAGCCCGGAAACAACTTGTAGCTTCATTATTGGTAGATTGAAGTTGGAAACAACTTGTAGCTTCATTCCAGACTCGTTTGAAGTTAAAAACAACTTGTAGCTTCATTTTCGGTTGTTTGAAATTGCAATCAACTTGTAGTATCATTCTTGACTCGTTTGAGACCGGAAACAACTTGTAGCTTCATTTTTGACTAGATTGAAGTTGGAAACAACTTGTAGTTTCGTTCCAGACTCGTTTGAAGTTGAAAACAACTTGTAGCTTCATTTTTAGTGGTTTGAAATTGCAATCAACTTATAGTTTCATTCTGGACTCGTTTGAGCTCGGAAACAACTTGTAGCTTCATTATTGACTAGATTGAAGTTGGAAACAATGTAGCCTCATTTCCACTCGTTTGAAGTTGAAAACAACTTGTACCTTCATTTTGGGTTGTTTGAAATGGTAATCAACTTGTAATTTTATTTCTGACTCGTTTGAGCACGGGAAAAACTTGTAGCTTCATTATTGACTAGATTGAAGTGGTAAACAACTTGTAGCTTCATTCCAGACTCGTTTGAAGTTGAAAACAACTTGTAGCTTCATTTTCGGTTGTGTGAAATTGCAATCAACTTGTAGTTTCATTCTTGACTCGTTTGAGCCCGGAAACAACTTGTAGCTTCATTATTGACTAGATTGAAGTTGGAAACAACTTGTAGCTTCGTTTCAGACTCGTTTGAAGTTGAAAACAACTTGTAGCTTCATTTTCAGTTGTTTGAAATTGCAATCGACTTATAGTTTCATTCTTGACTCGTTTGAGCCCGGAAACAACTTGTACCTTCATTTTGGGTTGTTTGAAATTGTAATCAACTTGTAGTTTTATTCTTGACTTGTTTGACCATGGGAAAAACCTCTAGCTTCATTATTGACTAGATTGAAGTCGTAAACAACTTGTAGCTTCATTCCAGACTCGTTTGAAGTTGAAAACAACTTGTAGCTTCATTTTCGGTTGTTTGAAATTGCAATCAACTTGTAGTTTCATTCTTGACTCGTTTGAGCCCGGAAACAACTTGTAGCTTCATTTTTGACTAGATTGAAGTTGGAAACAACTTGTAGCTTCGTTCCAGACTCGTTTGAAATTGCAATCAACTTGTAGTTTCATTCTTGACTCGTTTGAGCCCGGAAACAACTTGTAGCTTCATTTTTGACTAGATTGAAGTTGGAAACAACTTGTAGCTTCGTTCCAGACTCGTTTGACGTTGAAAACAACTTGTAGCTTCATTTTCAGTGGTTTGAAATTGCAATCAACTTATAGTTTCATTCTTGACTCGTTTGAGCTCGGAAACAACTTGTAGCTTCATTATTGACTAGATTGAAGTTGGAAACAATGTAGCCTCATTTCCACTCGTTTGAAGTTGAAAACAACTTGTACCTTCATTTTGGGTTGTTTGAAATAGTAATCAACTTGTAATTTTATTTCTGACTCGTTTGTGCACGGGAAAAACTTCATATTTCGGTTGTTTGTAATTGCAATCAACTTGGAGTTGAAAACAACTTCATATTTCGGTTGTTTGTAATTGCAATCAACTTGTAGCTTCATTATTGACTAGATTGAAGTTGGAAACAACTTGCAGCTTCGTTCCAGACTCGTTTGAAGTTGAAAACAACTTGTAGGCTCATTTTCAGTTGTTTGAAATTGCAATCAACTTATAGTTTCATTCTTGACTCGTTTGAGCCCGGAAACAACTTGTACCTTCATTTTGGGTTGTTTGAAATTGTAATCAACTTGTAGTTTCATTCTTGACTTGTTTGAGCATGGGAAAAACTTGTAGCTTCATTGTTGACTAGATTGAAGTCGTAAACAACTTGTAGCTTCATTCCAGACTCGTTTGAAGTTGAAAACAACTTGTAGCTTCATTTTCGGTTGTTTGAAATTGCAATCAACTTGTAGTTTCATTCTTGACTCGTTTGCCCGGAAACAACTTGTAGCTTCATTTTTGACTAGATTGAAGTTGGAAACAACTTGTAGCTTCGTTACAGACTCGTTTGACGTTGAAAACAACTTGTAGCTTCATTTTCAGTGGTTTGAAATTGCAATCAACTTATAGTTTCATTCTTGACTCGTTTGAGCTCGGAAACAACTTGTAGCTTCATTATTGACTAGATTGAAGTTGGAAACAATGTAGCCTCATTTCCACTCGTTTGAAGTTAAAAACAACTTGTACCTTCATTTTGGGTTGTTTGAAATAGTAATCAACTTGTAATTTTATTTCTGACTCGTTTGAGCACGGGAAAAACTTGTAGCTTCGTTATTGACTAGATTGAAGTTGTAAACAACTTGTAGCTTCCTTCCAGACTCGTTTGAGCCCGGAAACAACTTGTCCCTTCATTTTGGGTTGTTTGAAATTGTAATCAACTTGTAGTTTTATTCTTGACTTGTTTGAGCATGGGAAAAACCTCTAACTTCATTATTGACTAGATTGAAGTCGTAAACAACTTGTAGCTTCATTCCAGACTCGTTTGAAGTTGAAAACAACTTGTAGCTTCATTTTCGGTTGTTTGAAATTGCAATCAACTTGTAGTTTCATTCTTGACTCGTTTGAGCCCGGAAACAACTTGTAGCTTCATTTTTGACTAGATTGAAGTTGGAAACAACTTGTAGCTTCGTTCCAGACTCGTTTTACGTTGAAAACAACTTGTAGCTTCATTTTCAGTGGTTTGAAATTGCAATCAACTTATAGTTTCATTCTTGACTCGTTTGAGCTCGGAAACAACTTGTAGCTTCATTATTGACTAGATTGAAGTTGGAAACAATGTAGCCTCATTTCCACTCGTTTGAAGTTGAAAACAACTTGTACCTTCATTTTGGGTTGTTTGAAATAATAATCAACTTGTAATTTTATTTCTGACTCGTTTGAGCACGGGAAAAACTTGTAGCTTCGTTATTGACTAGATTGAAGTTGTAAACAACTTGTAGCTTCCTTCCAGACTCGTTTGAAGTTGAAAACAACTTGTAGCTTCATTTTCGGTTGTTTGAAATTGCAATCAACTTGTAGTTTCATTCTTGACTCGTTTGAGCCCGGAAACAACTTGTAGCTTCATTATTGGTAGATTGAAGTTGGAAACAACTTGTAGCTTCATTCCAGACTCGTTTGAAGTTAAAAACAACTTGTAGCTTCATTTTCGGTTGTTTGAAATTGCAATCAACTTGTAGTTTCATTCTTGACTCGTTTGAGACCGGAAACAACTTGTAGCTTCATTTTTGACTAGATTGAAGTTGGAAACAACTTGTAGTTTCGTTCCAGACTCGTTTTACGTTGAAAACAACTTGTAGCTTCATTTTTAGTGGTTTGAAATTGCAATCAACTTATAGTTTCATTCTTGACTCGTTTGAGCTCGGAAACAACTTGTAGCTTCATTATTGACTAGATTGAAGTTTGAAACAATGTAGCCTCATTTCCACTCGTTTGAAGTTGAAAACAACTTGTACCTTCATTTTGGGTTGTTTGAAATAGTAATCAACTTGTAATTTTATTTCTGACTCGTTTGAGCACGGGAAAAACTTGTAGCTTCATTATTGACTAGATTGAAGTGGTAAACAACTTGTAGCTTCATTCCAGACTCGTTTGAAGTTGAAAACAACTTGTAGCTTCATTTTTGGTTGTGTGAAATTGCAATCAACTTGTAGTTTCATTCTTGACTCGTTTGAGCCCGGAAACAACTTGTAGCTTCATTATTGACTAGATTGAAGTTGGAAACAACTTGTAGCTTCGTTCCAGACTCGTTTGAAGTTGAAAACAACTTGTAGCTTCATTTTCAGTTGTTTGAAATTGCAATCGACTTATAGTTTCATTGTTGACTCGTTTGAGCCCGGAAACAACTTGTCCCTTCATTTTGGGTTGTTTGAAATTGTAATCAACTTGTAGTTTTATTCTTGACTTGTTTGAGCATGGGAAAAACCTCTAGCTTCATTATTGACTAGATTGAAGTCGTAAACAACTTGTAGCTTCATTCCAGACTCGTTTGAAGTTGAAAACAACTTGTAGCTTCATTTTCGGTTGTTTGAAATTGCAATCAACTTGTAGTTTCATTCTTGACTCGTTTGAGCCCGGAAACAACTTGTAGCTTCATTTTTGACTAGATTGAAGTTGGAAACAACTTGTAGCTTCGTTCCAGACTCGTTTTACGTTGAAAACAACTTGTAGATTCATTTTCAGTGGTTTGAAATTGCAATCAACTTATAGTTTCATTCTTGACTCGTTTGAGCTCGGAAACAACTTGTAGCTTCATTATTGACTAGATTGATGTTGGAAACAATGTAGCCTCATTTCCACTCGTTTGAAGTTGAAAACAACTTGTACCTTCATTTTGTGTTGTTTGAAATAGTAATCAACTTGTAATTTTATTTCTGACTCGTTTGAAGCACGGGAAAAACTTGTACCTTCATTATTGACTAGAATGAAGTTGGAAACAACTTTTACCTTCATTTTTGACTCGTTTCAAGTTGAAAACACCTTGTAACTTCATTTTGGTCGTTTGAATTTGGAATCAACTTTTAGTTTCAATTTTGACTCATTTGAGCCTGTAAACAACTTGTACCTTCATTATTGACTCGAATGGAGTTGGAAACAACTTGTACCTTCATTTCTGACTCGTTTAAAGTAAAAAACAACTTGTACCTTTATTTTGGTCATTTGAATTTGGAATCAACTTTTAGTTTCATTTGACCAGTTTGAGCTAGTAAACAATTTTTACCTTCATTATTGACTAGAATGAAGTTGGAAACAACTTGTACCTTCATTTTTGACTCGTTTAAAGTTGAAAACACCTTGTAACTTCATTTTGGTCGTTTGAATTTTGTAATATCCGGGAAATTTTGTGATATTTTAATGATATAAAAATAATTATTAAATGTTATCTGGCCATGACTAATTATTGTCATTTCCATGAAGCATGATTATTTTATTAATTGCTCATAAAATGAATTCCCGCATAATTGAAATTCTGGTGATTATATTAATTTTTGTGAATAACATGATTAATTGTAATGATAAATTGTTTGATGCTATAAATTGATTTAATTGTGGTACGTGATTAATTTTATAATTATACTGGTTTATTCTCGACCCGAGGGAGTAGTTTAGAATTCGAGCTTATTAGAGTTTTTGTTAATCAGGGTTGCCTTTGATTTAAAATATTAAAATCCGTGTTTAGTGATATTACAAAATATCGTCCAATTAAAATTACCGGAATATTTCAATTTCGGTATATTTATGTTTTAACTGATCTCAAAATATTTATAAATCTCGCAGATAATTATTTTTGACTATTTGCACTTTTAAAAAAATTATTTGGACGAAATAATTTAAATATTTAAAATTATTTAAAAATAATATTTTTCACGGATTTGCTCGATTTGGAAAAATTTAGGATTTTGGGGTATTTTAGCTAGATATTTCGGATATATTTTCAGGTCCCCAATTTTATTTATTGTTAAAACTTTAAATTTTAGTAATAAATTGGGGAACAAGTTTTAAAATAAAATAGTTCATTAGTAACAGATGGCACACAGAAGTATAGGCATTTTCACGAAGGAAGGACACCAGGCGACTACATATCAAGACACGCAGCCACTAAATTAGATTAAAACAGAATAGTAGCTGGGTCGAGACTACGTGGCCCAAACAAATAAGATATCACCGATATAATCAGATAACCCCTAAAATACACCTAGCATATACAGAGCGAGCAAAGGCGGTGGAGGAAACGAGTGATAAAACAGGATTTTGAGTTCAAGCAACTGATCGATTGTGACGTTCAGGTGAGGATCGAATTTCGTGTATATGTAATTACATATGTGCGTGTCTCCTTGCAAATCATGCCTAGTATAATTGTTAATTGTTGTGTGGTTTCGTCGACGGGAGGAAATGGATTATTGTGGGTCGGGGTTAAGATACTGGTGGTGGAGAAGCGGAGGAAGAAGGGGGAGCGTCGGTGGTGGTTGGGACAAACGAAGGTGGGTAGCTGTTGTTGCTGGTTTGGATCGGAAAAGGAGGGGGCTCGGAGGTCGCCGCCGTTGGCAGGGCGATGATGGGTTCGTTGGGGGAACGGAGTTGGAGTTCGAGTGGAGTGGGTTACATAAAAGAGGGCGAGTCGAAGGGGGTGATTCACAGCAGCGATGTCGTGGCTAATCGACGCCGCTCGGAGAGGAACAAAGCCGGCGACGGCTGTTCGGGGCCGCCGCAGCGGGGCTGGAGTCAGGCGAGCCAACCGCAGCATAAAAGGGTACTCTGTCCAGAGAGAGAGAGAGAGAGAGAGAGAGAGGGGGGAGCCAGTGGTTTATTCCGGCGAGGAGAGGCCGGAGAGGGAGCCGCAGCGGTGATGGTAGCCGGAGAGGGACTGCCAGAACTCCGGAAAAGAAAATAAAAAAATTATATTGGTTATATTTGTATTATTTTTATTATTATTATTGTACCCACGATAATAATAATATTAATGATATAAATAAAATTAATATACATATTTTTGCATATTCATGTTAAATGCAAATTGTATTAGTACTATTAATTACTATATGTAATATTAGATTCCCGGATTACTATTAAGTGAACCTTGTGAATGTTGTGCTAAAACTAAGTAGATTTATAAAGCACTGGTTTCGATTAACACAGATTGTTAATTGTTAAATGATGGCATGCTTATATACAAGCTGGTGACTTGGTGGTCTGTTTGGCTTATTGGTTATTAACCGATTGTTTACTTAAAAAGATATAAGCATATCGTCTCATTTTCCAAGAGTTGATTAATTCCTTTTAGTAGAATTCATGACTATAATAAACATCTGAGCTAAACCCGACACGTGATAATCTGAATCACATGTTATATGAAATATCTGATTGTGTGATACATGACTTACATGTTGATACCATGATTAGTATAAACGAAGGGGTAGTTTATGTTTCGTGAGATATATGAGTATATCAATTGAGTTAACCCGAATTGTTGAATCAATACGGTTTGAATTATAGATTCAAGAGTTGTTTGTGACTCCAAGTTTTAAAGCAAGTGACAGTAGAGTTCAGCAAAGGCAAGTATTTCTATTCTTCTCTTATTGATTAAGAGCAAGTGATTTTATTCCACAACTTTTAATTATTGCCAATGCAATTATTATATTCTGGATTTCAATTCATAGAATATCATATGCTTGGGATTTAATTGTTGTTCGATATTCCATACACCATACAGATACTCAAATAATGATTGAATTCAATACATTCCAATGATTGAATTCCCTACATTCTAGTAATCATTCTACTAGAATTCTCAAATTACTTCTAAGATAGATAGTGAAAAACTATGCTATCCAGATATACTCCAAACAGTACAAGAGTTGAAATTCATAATTAGCAAATAACTAATTATTCTAGTTATGTTGCCATCAGTTGATATGACTACTCCGGACCATGTGAAATGGCGAGTTTGTTGATCGAGAGAGTTGAGTGATTCAACTCCCTAAGAAAAATAAAACATTTTTGCGTAAGAGGCCGGGACGGCGGTCCAGTGAAGGGCTATTTGGGTATTATTGAAATATGATAATACTTTTCTGCCAAAGGCCAATGTGTTGCCTTATATTTGGTACCTGTGAATTAGGACATGCTTCTACGAAGTGTGATCCCGTACTATTACACGTGCTGATCAGCTGTGATAGTACACCCGTCAGTGAAAGTTGAAATCAAAATTTTTAATTTGATTACTTAAGCTAATATTGCTTTCGTTTTCCATGAGAGACTATTATTCCTTATCTTTTCCTTCCAGAAGAATAGCACTTATTAATGCTTTACATTTAAGCATTATATATATATATATTGTTGAGACTTCTAGTTGCTCATTCTTGATTTGTTACTGTTGTGCTAAACTTTCAGCCAGACCTAAGTATGCCGAGGATGCGCCTTACCGCTCGCAAGAGGGTCCCACTTAGCCATCCACAGATATTTCAGTTCAATCTTCCTGCTCAGGTAGGAAGAATCCAGAATATACATAGAACTTTTGGGTAGTATGTAATAAAATTTGAACTAGTCATAAAACTTATTTAGACTTTTGGAGGGTTTGTGTGGTTTACTGTAAAAGCTACTCTAGGCAGGTGTGTAGGGTGTAATCACATTATGGTTTTATTAGTGCTTGTTTCATATCATAAATTGTGTACGATCCAGTTGCATGCAGGGGTCATATTATTGTTTTATAATATTAGCATTTCATTCCGCTGTGCATATTATGTTATTATGAGTCAGGTTGTGACCCCCAAATCGAGACCCCTGGTTTGGAGGGCGTCACAGGTTGGTATCAGAGCTACAGTTTATGTTCACTGAAACAAGCTTAGTAGTCGTGTTAAATTGAGTCATAGGAAGATCACATGAGATAAGTGCGTCGTGTAACTCATATAGAGTTATCCAGGTTATTCAGTATAGTCTTTAGCCTTAAGTTATACAGTTTTTGGGTATTATTACTATTCTATAGCAGATCTGATCGTGGTTATTGTGTGTGATTCCAAGAATCTCTTACTGAGAGTGATTCGGATGGGAGTAGTGTTGAGAGGAGTCCCCAAGTACCCCCGTTGCCATCACATAGTTCATCAGCAAGTGTGGATGCAAACCCAGTACTGACAGAACCTGAGGAAGACCCGGAAGAAGACCCAGTAGTCGCATCCGTTCAGGAGGTGGTGGCTAACCCGGCCCTGGTAAGGAGTGTGGGAAAAACTGTTGAAGCTGTGAAGGCCGGGAGAGTTCCCATCAGTCAAATGGAGCCTGGGGAGGCTCGGGTTATGCGAATCATCGAAGAAGCGAAGCAGGAAGTAGGCATCGAGACTGATGCCGATGGGCGCCAGCGTATCGTCCATCGTCAGATAAGGGCCACAGCATCTGTATCTGCCACATCTAGGGCTCCAGCGGGTGGGATGACTCAGGCAGTCCCACATCATGTATATGCTGCTTTGGGCCGGGACTGTGATTTTCTACGTGGTCAGAATGCGGAAATTAGGAGGTTGATGGATGTACTGCTCCAAGAGAGGCGAGTCCCTGTTGAGGATAGTGAGGCACGCTCCAGGATTGGAGCAATCGAGCACATCGCCAGGCAGCGATTGGCCGAGTTCCCATCCACGAGCGAATGGGATGTGGAGGCACGTCGGGTGACGAGGCTCATCTGCTGGATTCTGTCGGAGTTGCGCGCAGTTCGTGGGCCGCGTAACTAGAGACTCCGACTCAGGATGTGAACAACGGGGAAGGTTTCCAAGACGAGACTAAGGTGCTCTTATAGTACGGCAAGCAACCAGTCTCTTTTTTTGACCATGTATAGGACGAAAGTCTGTGATATAGATGCAGTACTACATGCGTGGCGCAGTGGCAGCGGCAGCTGCAGAGTCATCAGAGTTGGAAGGGACACCCCTTGTGAAGATCCTTTCTTTCTTTGGTTACTTTTTCTTTATGAGTAATGTACCTGTACTAGTTGACTTTTAGATGGCTGAGGATGAGAGATGATGTTTGTATAACTTTTTATTCTATATATGTATATCGTTTGTACAGAAATCACGTCTTCCTTTATCGTTTTGCTTTACTTTACATTACGTAGTATAGTAAGCAATTTCATTTGGTAAGCATCCAAGTTATTATATCATTTGGATTTAGTAGTAATGGCTATTTTTATTTTATTATTGTCGCCACTATTACACTTAAAGCAAGATTATATAGTAATTATGCAGCAGGTGTTAAGATGTTAGCAAAATTTTATGCAAATTCTTTTTAATTTTTAAACTGTGTACACAGGAAAACTTTTGCTATTTAAATTTTGCAATATATTTTGAAAACCATGCTTGCAAATTATTAAATAAGTTGCTTCTTTTCTATCAGATTCATGGGTCCTAAACGTAAGAGTGTTCCAGAGGCAGAAGCAGCAGGTGGGGCTGATCCCGCCCTTGTACAGATGTTGGCTCTTATGCAGCAACAAATGGCAAATCTTGCAGCACAGCAGCAGCGACCACCAGCTCCTCCAGCTGTAACTTTTAAGACATTTCAGGCAGTTCATCCACCAGAGTTCAAGGGTGCTGCGAACCCGGTGGAGGCCAGCGGATGGCTCAAGGAGATAGAAAAAGCATTTGTTCTAGCAAATGTGGGGGAGGAACAAAAGACCCAGTTTGCTAGCTACTTTTTAAAGAATGAGGCAAATTACTGGTGGGAATCGAAGAAAGCCTTAGAGGGAGGTAACGTAATTACGTGGGAAAGATTTAAAGTATTGTTCTTGGAAAAGTACTTCCCTAGGCACATGCAGAATCAAATGGAGATTAAGTTTCTGGAGCTTAAGCAAGATGATATGAGTGTAGCAGATTATGAGGTCCGCTTCACGGAATTGGAAAGGTTTGTTCCGGATCAGGTTGATACGGACGAAAAGAGAGCTAAAAGATTTCAGCAAGGGCTGAAGGATTGGATCCGTAGTAGGGTGTCCATGTTTGAAATGACGTCGTATGTTTCCATAGTTCAAAAGGCCATGATTATCGAGAATGAAAGTGAGATGTCCCAGAGAAATAGAGAGGGGAAAAAGAAGAAGGTGGAGGCTCCAGAGGGAAGTCAGAGGCAAGGGAGTTCTCAGGGCAATTTTAATAAGAGGCCAGGGTTTCAGTCAAATCGAAGTGTGGGGTTCAGAAGGCCACCAGTGGGAAATAGAGGCCAGAATAATCAGTTTCGTCCTCAGAACCTGCAAAGATTCAATAATCCATCAGCATCGAACTGTAGATTTTGTGGGGGTAAACATTTTGGAACTTGTAAGATGAACATGATGTGTTACAAGTGTAACAAAAAGGGGCATTATGCGGGGGAGTGTAACAGTCAGGCACCGAACCCAATGCCAGGAACGCAGTGCTTTAGGTGTGGAAAGACAGGACATATGTTTAAGAATTGTCCATCATCGGGGGCAATGGGAAATATTCCAAGGATATCGGGACCTCCAGCGCAGAATGCACCAAGAATAGCTGGACCATCTAATCAGAATCAACCCAAAGCCAGAACCTTCAACATGACCATGAAGGATGCAGTACAGAGTTCAGACGTGGTTGCAGGTACGCTTCCCGTGAACTCCATAAATGCTAAAGTATTAATTGATTCTGGAGCTACAAGATCTTTTGTTTCTAAGGATATTATTGATAAATTGAATTGTGGAGTTCGACCTTTAGGACAAGCATTAGTAATCGAGTTAGCTAATAAGGATCAAGTGGTGGTCGATCAGATTTGTCTAGGGTGCGACATTGTTATTGCAAGACATCATTTTTCTGCCAACTTAATACCTTTTAAGTTAGGAGAATTTGACGTCATTTTAGGAATGGATTGGTTATCGGAGAATAAAGCTCAGATTGATTGCAAACATCAAAGAGTGAAGTTGCAAACGGCGGATAAGAAAAAGGTGACTTTTCAAGGAAATCGACAGGTTAAGAAATTTCTTACCATTACACAAGCCAAGAGATTGTTACGCCAGAATTGTGAGGCCTACTTAGCCAATGTCATAGATACTAACCGAGAAGTTCCACCTATAGAAGCCATTCCAATAGTTAATGAGTTTCCAGATGTCTTTCCAGATGAACTACCAGGATTACCTCCGGACAGAGAGGTCCAATTTGCTATTGACCTAGCACCAGGAACAGAACCAGTATCAAAAGCACCTTATAGGATGGCCCCTGTGGAAATGAAAGAATTAGCAACTCAACTTCAAGATCTTTTGGAGAAAGGAGTAATAAGACCCAGTATATCCCCGTGGGGCGCACCAGTACTATTTGTTAAGAAGAAGGATGGTAGCATGAGGTTGTGCATTGATTATCGTGAGCTCAACAAGTTGACTATTAAGAACCGGTATCCCTTACCAAGAATCGACGATTTATTCGACCAGCTTAAAGGAGCCGTATGGTTTTCTAAAATTGATTTAAGATCTGGCTATCATCAGTTGAAGATAAAGCCTGAAGATATTCCAAAGACTGCTTTTAGAACAAGGTACGGTCATTTTGAGTTCTTAGTAATGGCGTTTGGATTAACGAATGCACCAGCAGCTTTTATGGCACTCATGAACAAGGTTTTTAAAAAGTATTTGGATAAGTTCGTGATTGTGTTCATAGACGACATTTTAATATATTCAAAAACAGAAGAGGAGCATGCTGAACATTTGAGATTAGCCTTGGAAGTCTTGAGAAAGGAGAAATTGTATGCCAAGTTTTCTAAGTGTGAGTTTTGGTTACAAGAAGTACAATTTCTTGGGCATGTAATTAGTAATGAAGGTGTCAAAGTAGATCCAGCAAAGATTGAGGCAATTATGAATTGGGAAAGACCAAAGACACCCACTGAAGTTAGAAGTTTTATGGGATTAGCTGGATACTACCGGAGGTTTGTTAAAGATTTTTCTAAGATTGCGACACCATTGACAAAGTTGACTCGAAAGAATGAGAAGTGTATATGGAATGATCAGTGTGAAGAAAGTTTCCAAGAGTTAAAGAAAAGGTTAGTAACAGCACCAGTATTAGTTCTACCTGATGAAAAAGGGGACTTTGTAATTTACAGTGATGCTTCTCACAAAGGATTGGGATGTGTTTTGATGCAACAAGGAAAGGTTATTGCTTATGCGTCTAGACAATTGAGACCACATGAGCAGAAGTATCCAACACATGACTTGGAACTGGCTGCAATAGTATTCGCACTTAAGATTTGGAGACATTACTTATATGGAGAGAAGTGTGAGATCTATACAGACCACAAGAGCTTGAAATATATCTTCACTCAGAAAGAACTCAACATGAGGCAACGTCGTTGGTTAGAGCTAATCAAAGACTACGACTGTTCAATCAACTATCATCCGGGAAAGGCCAATGTAGTAGCTGACGCTTTGAGTAGAAAGGAAAGATTGAATCTGTTAACCTCTTCTGAAGAGTTAGCAAAGGAAATGGAGAAATTGGAAATTGAGATTCGCACCCCTGAGTCAGTTAAAGATGGGATTTATACAATGACATTCCAACTGGAGTTACTAGAGAAGATCCAAAAGCATCAAGAAGAAGTTATGAGCAATGAAAAGGATAAATTGACGGGAGAAGAAAAAGGGAGTCAAAAGGATGATAAAGGAATCTTGAGATTTTCTTCTCGAATATGGATACCAAATGTGAAGGAATTAAAAGAAGAGATTTTACGAGAGGCTCATAACGCTAGATATTCAATTCATCCCGGAAGCACCAAGATGTACAGAGACTTAAGAGAAAATTTTTGGTGGCCAAATATGAAGAAAGAAATTGCAGAGGGGGTAAGTAAATGTTATACTTGCCAACGAGTCAAGGCAGAACACCAGAGGCCTAGTGGATTATTACAACCTTTAGATATCCCAGAATGGAAATGGGAACATCTTGCCATGGATTTTGTGACCGGTTTACCAAGAACTGAAAGGCATATGTTTAGCCTATTTGTAATTAAAGAGGAACCAACTCAACTCTGATAAGAAAGCAAGGTAAATAGCAAGTACTGTTGAAGGAATCCGTACGAAGAACGTCAAGTGATTTATTGAAATTATATGTCTGAAGAATTTCAGGATGCTGCTGCACACCACTGGAAGAAGTTCATTAATATGTTCAAGCCTCAGTGGACAAATAATCTTTTGTAGCACGTCCAAAAGTCCAGAAGGTATAAAGTTTTAATACTTTATTTATTCAGAAGATTCCATACTATTGTTACTAATGAAGAAGAACTATGAAGACAAAGAATCGACGAACAAGCCACATCTCAAATGTTTATTTGATAAAGAATATTTAATTCAGCTAGATACAGATGAACCAGACAGTACATTTGTGTGTCAGCTATCCTAATTAAGTGTTCTGCATCAACTACAAGTGGCCGTTCGATCAAGACAAAGATCTACAAAGTTTAATCAAGCCGGAAGTCTCTGCTGATGAAGATATACAATATTATAAGTATTTATTTAATTATCTCACTATTCAAAATAATTAAATTGGTTGTATAATTTATTTATTAAATTAACTCACCTTCGAATTAATTTAATTTATGAATTTATATAATTAATATAATTAAGTGGGTAATTATCTAATATTTATATATATTAACTAAACTGTTTATTACATCACCTGACTCGGTATGACATTATTAAATAATGTCATACCGTGCCCCGTCTCCAGACTTTCTCAGGAATGACTTGAAAAAGTCATTCTAATGGCTGTTGGGTGCTCATTCAGTTCGGTATGACATTCTGATTGAATGTCATACCGTTTGCTTGCATACGGAGTACACTGGTATGACATAATAATGTCATACCGTGTCCTGATTCCAGGGATTGTCGGTTGTGTGTATGACTTGAGTTATAATGACTTAAAAATGTCATACCGAAGTGATTCTAATGGCTTTTGAGTTGTATGTCATACCGAATGACTTAGTGGCCAAGTCTGAAATGTCATACCGTGCCTATGCAGTATGGCATTCCTTATTTATGTCATTCCTTTCTTGTTTTAGGGCATGGCTTTGTGTAACAATGTCATATCTTCCTTTGTAATGTCATTCCTAAGCTAGAAAGTCATTCCTTTCTATGTCATACCTAGATCTAAGTGGTTTGCCTATAAATATGGCTTCACTTCTTCATTTCCAAGTGTTCAAGCATTGTAAAAGCTTTCAAGTTGTTTGTAACTTGCAATTGTTATATCCACAGTTTTCTGTGCTTTGATCACTCGGTTGTTTTAATCACTAAACTAGAATACATCCTGTCGAATTTATTCTACGAACTTTAGTGGACATTAAAACGAACCTTATTAATTATATAACGACTTAAAACATTGTTATATTAATTAATTAAAATCTGATTAAAAGTTTAATTCAAATCAGATTATTCCGCCGCGATTTTTTAGTGACGATTGTATTCAACCCCCCCTTCTACAATCGTTTCAGGACCTAACAATTGGCATCAGAGCAGTTGATACCATTTTTCCGTATCAGATCCTATACACACTCTGTAACGTCCAAATATTTTTTATTCGAATTAATTTTATTCTAAAAATTAATTTTGATTTAAAATATTTTTCTTTCAAAAATCCAAATCTCATCCAAACACTATTCACTTCAAATCCTTAAATATGAGTACACAAAAGATCAGTAGCATTAAAATCCCACCGTTCAGCAAGGAACACTTTGGCCTATGGAAGAGGCACATGTTCCTATTCCTCCGCACCGCGAACAGAAAATACATCGGGATTTTGGACAAAGGTGTTACTACTCCGATGAATGTCATATTAGCACACGAAGAGGATGGTGTGTTAATACCTCATCAGATCATTCCGAAAGAACTTTCTGAGTACACTGATGAAGAGAGCGAACAGATGAATTTAGATGATGCTCTTCAACTAATTTTGGTTGAATCTCTAGATCCAGTGATGTACAATGCTGTTGTAAATTGTACGAACGCCAAGCAAATCTGGGATACGTTAGAGATTATCAATGAAGGCTCAGAAGAAGTTAGGGAAAACAAGAAAGAGATACTGATGGCTCAGTATGAACAGTTTGGTTCCCATCCCGGTGAAGGGATTTCAGAAGTATTTATCAGACTTAATAATTTGATAAATAATTTAAATCTGAATGGGAAATTCTACGACAAGAAAGAGGTCAACATGAAGTTTCTCTTAACCCTTCCCGAACATCTGGAACACAGAATCACTGCCATCAGGGAAAGCAGAGATCTGAATGAGATTTCTCTGGAAAGACTCTACGGAGTTTTGAAAACTTATGAACTGGAGCAAGTTCAGAGTAAACAGAGATATGGCTGGGGTAAAACACAGAACCATTCGAGAGCTCTAGTTGTTGAGTCACCTGTACTGGAAGAAAAGAAGAAGGATGTTGTTGTTCCTTCTAAAACCACTCAGGAATTTGTTGTACCTGAGATGGGTCAGACTGCTTCTTCCAGTGGTGACGAAGAGTTCTATACAATGGAAGAGCTTGAACAGTTAGAAGATCAATCTCTATCACTGTTTGCCAAGAAGTTTGGAAACATGAGATTCCGGAAGAACCCTTCCTATAAATACAAACCTACTGTTAGTAAGTTTCAGAAGGGAGGCTATTCATCTTCTACAAGCAAAGGAGGATACAAGACTGGGATGGTGGACAGAAGCAAGTTCAAATGCTTCAATTGTGGTGAACCTGGACACTTTGCAACTGAATGCAAACAGCCCAAGGTTCAAGGAAAAAGAAAAGATTCGTATGATGAGCTGAAGCAGAAGTATGATGCACTGGTTAGAAAGCATCATGGTACTTCTGGAAGTCAAAGTTTCAAAAGCAAATCTTATCTGGCAGAAGGCAAAAGCTGGGATGATACAGATAGTGATGAAGAGGAGCAGCTAGGGAATGTTGCTTTCATGGCTAATACTGGATCATCTTCACCTCCTCCTGCTGGAAGCTTTCAGGTAGATCCTACATGCCCTAAACTGTTTATGCAATTAGGACTTGAAAGAGATGATGCTATTAAAAAGATGAAAGCTGCCAATCTTAAAATTGATACTTTAGTCTTAGAAATTCATGCTTATAAGATAAATGAGATGAAAGTATTAAAACCTAAAATAGAACAATTGACTATGGATTTAGGATTACAATGTGCTAAAGTCAAAGTTCTAGAGAAAGGTGAGATTGCTTTAAGACTTCAGCTAGACGAAGAGAAAGTTAAGTGTAAAGCCTTTAAAGATGCCTCCACTATAGTCAAAGAACTTAATGATAAACAAGAGATCAAGAGAACTGTTGGAATAGGTTTTGACTATAACAAATCCGTAGGTAAGGCTAGTAACATTACTCCTTTTAAGAAGAGTGCTGAGGAAAGAGGGATTCCTTTTGTTTTGAAAGATTCCCTTAAACCTTTGTTTAAAACCTCAGAAGCTGAACCTCTTTTAGAGACTCCTGTTGTCATTAGATATGAACTCAAACAGGAAGACCTTAAATTGAAAGAGAGTAATGAGAAGAGAGATGAGATTTTGACAAACCTGAAACCAATCAAAGTGAAAGGCAATGTTAGGTTGCCTAAAGCTGGTTTAGGTGTCAACTCTGAAAAAACCAAATTCAACAAGCCTAATAGTTTCGTGAACAGTAAGAACAGAGATAACAGATGTCATTCTACTGAGAACTTTAAAACTGTTAACAAAGTTAGAGTAGAATCTGTTGACGTTCCTACTGTGATGACTGATATTCCTGTTGCTCCTACATTTGATTCATGTCATAAATTCTGTGGTGTTGATAACTGTATGCTCTGTGCTTTCAATACTATGTCTGCTTATTTTAAAAATTTGCATGCTAAAAATGAAAACACGACACCAAGACAACACACAAACCACAAGCATGCTAGATCAAAGACTGCTAGTCCTCCTCGAGTTAGGAAGGAAACTTATGTTCCAAAGCCTAAAACCAAGGTTTATAAGGCTTTTGTTAAGGAAGTAAGTTCAGTCAAGAGTGAGCCAAATATCAGCCCAAGAGGCTCTGTTGTATTATGTAACGACTGGAAATTTCGTACTTTATTTTGTGGTAAATATATGTTTGCAGATATATAAATTTTGGTGAAATATTGATCTGGAATTTTGATTTATAGCATATTAAGTGATAATTATTATCGAGTAATAATATTGAGATTTATTAATATTAAATTATTGCGTGTTAATTAATCATGCCTTCCAGCTTGACAAGTTAGCTTGATATTTATATTTATTTACTTATTTTTATCTCTTTTGTTCTAAAACCAATTCAATATAGTCACCAATTTATTTTATTTTATTTTATTACGAAACACTTGTTATGCTCTTATTTTATAAACCTGAGAATTTTTTTATATGTATATATATATATTAAATGATTATTCAGGATTCTTTTATATTTCCAAAACATATATTAAAGAAATTTTATTAAAGTAAAGCTTTCTTCGAAATTCATGATTTAAATTAGGAATTATTCCTTTCATTATTAGTACTAATATTTATTTTATTCTATTCATTTTTTTTCCTGATGTTTGATTAAATATATTTTATTAATTAAAGTTATGTTTAATAAAGTTTTCAAAAGAAATCAGTTTTTGGAATTATGAAATTACGTTTTTGCCCCTTTCTCTTAATAAATAAACCAACACCCCCCACCCCCCATTTCTCTCCCCGTCTTTTGTTTACTCCCCTCTGCTCCTCTTCACCTCGTGTTCTGCTCTTTTACGGTGAATCACCGCCTTAGCCTGCACTGCTCCGTTTTGCCTTATCTTGGTATCAAAATAATCCTCTTTCGATGAGCTATATGATTATGCTGGTTGATTAAATTGCATGTCAGTATTTTTAGAAAGGGTTTCAGAACCCCGAATCTCCGTGCGTCGAGACTCCGATGATCGGAACTCCGCCGGGATTCGCCACCGACGATGAGCTAAGCGAGTCGGTGGATGGGCGATGATGATGTTGAGCCCGAACTATTAAAATATGCTTGTTGATTGTTGTGTGTTAGGGTTTTTATTAATTTAAATGTTTTGGCCATGTATTTCGGCAAGATATGTTGGGGGTTTGTTACTGATTAATTTTTTAGGTTTGTTTTGCTGTGTTTGCGGTTGTATTTGGTAGATTTAGGCAGGGGTTAGCATGATTGTGGGATGGCAGTATCTGGCTGCCGCCTCTTGAATTAGAGAGATGATTGGTGTTTAGATTTTTAGTTTAATTGTATTATAAATGTTTTTCTTTTCCTTGTAATATTTTATTTATGTGTTAAAATCTCAAAGTTGTTATGCTTGAGTATTTGATTCGTATGAATCTAATTAAATACTGATATTGTGGTAATCTTCTAAAAACAAAACTTATTTTACTACATAAATTTAATTTTTATATATCCCTTTCGAAACATTTATATATTTTGATTCCAATTAGATATTTTTTTTTAAGTTTTATCAAATACTTGACACTTGTGTAAAATTTATTCGGATATTGCATATTATTTATGATGTTTGAATATTCTTATAAACTTATTTATATGTTCAAATAATTATATGTTCATATACAATATTTGAATATAATATATTTAGTTACTTTGATATTGTATTTATTATTATTTTATCGAGCATTTTATGTGTTAGCCTTTTTATATTATTTAAATATTTTTTTGTATATTTTCGAATATCTTGCAATTCACTAGTTACTCGGACATTCTAATTACTCAGTTATTTTACCACCGACTAATAAATATTCTTTATTGACTATTTTGGAATTACTCGTATATATTTATATAATGCTTATGTATATATTTTATAAAATATTTTCTCTCGGATGTTATTATTATAATTTTTTTTATGTGTGAACATATTATATGCTAGGTTATTCAAGTTATTTGTGTTGGATGATTTTATTGACTAGATCTTGAATGATAGCATGAAAATACTAGAGAGATACGTTTGGAAATGTGTTTTAAAAATCAAATCATTATCAAGTTAAGTAAACACATCTCTCGAGTATAGGTAATGCTATCAGTCAAGATAGAGTTGATGATGTAAATAGCTTTAGTGATGTTATGTCATAATCTTAAATGCTAGGATTAAATATTAACGTTGGGTAGACAGCTTTAGTAAGCTGATTAGATATGAGTGAATAGAAGACTAATCCAGTATAAATATTTTATAGGTCCCAGCAAAAGGCCAGGAAAGGAACCGGTAGTTGAGAAACAGGAAGAGTTGTAGACTTGCAACTCCTAATTTAAGGCAAGTGTTTCAACCTTTTCTTTTGTATATTTTACTTAGCCAAAACTGGTTTAAATTGCACACTTGCCATGACTATATGAAATCTCCCCAACTTTCTGACAGTGCTTTTCTCAATGCCTTTCATATGCACTTAAGAAATGGAAATTTATTTGCTTTATACAATTCTCTTGCTCTTGCTACAAATTTAAATGCAAAACACCATGATTAGCTATGAAATTTGTCATTCTCTCATTGTCATTAAATTTTGATATACCTTGTTGTTGTGAGTTTGATAAACAGATATTTAAATCTGAACACTCTTTTCTTTGGACTTTGTAATTTTGACCGAGGCGCCGGTCCCATATTAATTATTTAAAGGCCATTATGTGCCTAGGATCCTTTATATTTGAGAATCACATTGGATATGTGGTTCGGAGCTAATGCGTTGGCTGATCACCTAGCTTAGCTCGTAGCGTCTTATCGTGAAAGTCCAAGTTTTCTATATTGTTAAAATATTATATTGTTGTTTGTCACTCCAAAAGAATTTCATATCAATCGAATCCTTTTGTGTTATACCATGTTTAGCTTGATATTTTCTTTACACTTGCTGAGCTTTGTGGCTCATATTCTTGTGCTAACCCTCTTTCAGTTAAGAAGTATGGTGTAAACTCTTTGACTGGCCGTAGGAGTACAAGTGGACCAGCTTCATAATATAGACAGCTTTCAACCAGGTAGAATTCGAAGGAGTGACTTAGTATGGTTGGTTGTTAAAACTTTAGCAAGTGCAAGTTATGACTTTTGGCTTATCTAGTAATTATGGTTGTAAAGGAGATGTAGTTTGTAGCTATGTATTTCACACTCAAACCTGTTGGCGATCTTTGGGAAGTTATTGTAATGATGTTAATTATAATGTAGTTGTGGACGGTTATATTATATCTTTTATTGTTGTATAATTATTTGTTGGGTAGATTTTGGGGCGCCCAGTTGGGGTCGTCACAGGTTGGTATCAGAGCCACAGGTTTGAGTCACTGAAATAAATTAGGGTATAAGAAAAAATAGGCAATGGAGGATAAAATCAGTAGAGTTAGTTCCTAAGTAAGATAGGAGGGTAGAATGACATCACTATAGATATTGAGTAGAACCCACGACTGTATCCTCGAACCAGATTGTCTTTACCTAGTTATTTTCGAGCATAGAGGTTGACATCGAGTACGCATATCAGCCTATGTAACTGGCAGCCCCTGAACCTGTTTTTCCATAAGACCTTATATTCCTCTTCTTCAGGATTACCAGACCATGTTCTTTTTTCAGTTTATGATGACGGGTACGAGAGCGTGATATCGTCTTAGGGGATCTAATTATTTCTTTAATTATCGCGTACACAACCTGTTTGGATACCATATATCATGAAACCGAGTTTCTACCACTAAATCATGACCCTTTCCTTGTATCCACACTTGTTTATTCTATGCTTTTGAGTATTCTAGCTTGATACCATGCATGCAAATCTTTGTAAAAACTGATAATCTGCTACTTGCACCCTGATATTATCATATATAAACTTGCCAACCAATCTTATGTTTTATTCAGTGAAATGCCGCCAAGAAGAAGAACTCTTACTCACAATAGCGGTAACCAAAACAATCAAAACAGGACAAACCCAGAGGAGCCACAAACAATCAATGTCAATGAACTTTTGGAACTTCTTCGACAACAAACCGCAACCTTAGCTCAACAACAACAGTTGCTCCAACAACAACATCAGCAGTTACTTCAGCAGCAGCAACCTCCTAACCCTCCAGCTATAACCTTTAAGACTTTTCAAGCAGTCAAGCCACCTGAATTCCAAGGAACGCACGATCCAGTAGAAGCTCAGATTTGGTTGAAAGAAGTAGAGAAGGCATTTGATCTGGTTAATGTGGGTGATGAACAAAAAGTGGGATTCGCTACCTATCTCTTGAAAGGCGAAGCAAATTATTGGTGGGAGTCAGCGAAGGCACTAGCAGAAGCCGCTGGAGAGATAACATGGGAAGAATTTAAAAGGATTTTTCTGGAAAAGTATTATCCAAGGTATATGAGAACTCAGATGGAGCTGAAGTTTTTCGAATTAAAGCAAGAAAATATGAGTGTGGCAGAATACGAGAAAAAGTTTACAGAGTTGGCTAGATTCGTTGGGGACTTCGTTGATACCGAGGAGAAAAGGGCTAGGAGATTTCAGCAGGGTTTAAAGCCGTGGTTAAGAAGTCGGGTGGCGGCTTTTGAGATATCTACATATACCGAGGTAGTTCAGAAGGCAATGGTGATAGAAGGTGAAAGCGATCAGAATCAAAAAGAAAAGAAAATTCAACAATGTAGAGGGCAATGGGAGTCAAGGGAGTCAGGCGACACGAACTATCCAAAGGACGGGATCTCAGCCTCAAAATAGGACTGGAAGTTTTGGGAGAAAGGACGTGGGTAACAGGAATCAAGGGAGTAGGCCACAAGGAACTAATACACCTAGACCTTCACAAACTCAGATTCCAGAATGCAAAATTTGTTCCAAGCGACATACGGGATTATGTAATCGGGCGAACGTTGTCTGCTTCAAATGCCAGTCTAAAGGTCATTATGCTAACGAATGCAAGAACATCAAATCTAATGTGGTGTGTTACAAATGTGGGAAGACCGGACACATTGCTCGGGAATGTAAGGCGCCAATCAATAACAACTTGATGCAATTGTCAACAATTCCAGGTCCATTTCCATCATTCCCAATCAACACGACCCCAGTCATTCCGGTATCAATGCATCAGCCAATACCGACCATAGCTCCGATGTTTCAAAATCCATCCTATCCGGCTCAGGCAAGGACTTTTAATATGAATATGAAGGATGCAGTCCAGAGTTCTGATGTTGTAGCAGGTACGCTTCTTGTCAACTCGACTAGTGCAAAAGTATTGATTGATTCTGGTGCTACTAGATCATTTATTTCGAAGAAGTTTGTTGATATTTTGGGATGCGGGGTTGAATCGTTAGATGAGGTGATAAATGTTGTGTTAGCTAATCAAGATCAGGTTGTGGTAGATAAGGTGTGTCCCCGATGTGAAATCATCATAGCCGATCATCTTTTTCACGTGACCCCTCTAGTTTTCCAACTAGGTGAGTTCGATATCATTTTATGCATGGATTGGTTAACTGAGCATAATGCGCAGATAGATTGTAGGGGTAAAAAGGTAATTTTAAAGACTCCTCTAGGAAAGAAAATAATTTTTAAAGGGCGAAAGCAAACCAGGACTTTTCTAACTATTATCCAAACAAAGAGATTGTTAAGGCAGGGTTGTGAAGCATATTTAGCTCATGTTGTAGATAAGAGTAAGGAATCACCACGTATAGAGGATATTCCTGTAGTCAACGAATTTCCCGATGTATTTCCAAATGATCTTCCAGGATTACCACCCGATCGGCAGATTGAGTTCACCATAGATTTAGCTCCGGGTGCAGAACCAGTTTCTAAAACCCCATATCGAATGGCCCCT
Source organism: Daucus carota subsp. sativus (assembly GCF_001625215.2). NCBI lineage: Eukaryota > Viridiplantae > Streptophyta > Magnoliopsida > Apiales > Apiaceae > Daucus > Daucus carota. Next base: position 2,903,691 of record NC_030384.2, on the reverse strand, counting down.
AACGAAATGAAAGAGTTAGCCAAGCAATTGCAGGAATTATTGGACAAAGGGGTAATAAGGCCGAGTGTATCTCCTTGGGGTGCTCCAGTACTGTTTGTAAAGAAGAAAGACGGGAGTATGAGGCTGTGTATAGACTATCGAGAGTTAAATAAGTTGACCATCAAGAATCGATATCCATTACCACGGATTGATGACCTATTTGATCAACTCAAAGGAGCCATCTACTTTTCGAAAATCGATTTAAGATCGGGATACCATCAGTTAAAGATTAAGCCAGAGGACGTGCCCAAAACTGCTTTCAGAACAAGATATGGCCATTATGAGTTTCTAGTCATGGCTTTTGGATTAACCAATGCCCCAGCTGCCTTTATGGATTTGATGAACCGGGTGCTTAAGAAGTATCTGGATAAATTTGTGATCGTATTCATTGATGATATTCTGATATACTCGAAGTCGGAGGAAGAACATGAAGAACATTTGAAGTTAGCTTTGGAGACCCTACGAAAAGAGAAACTATACGCGAAGTTTTCTAAATGCGAATTTTGGTTAAGAGAAGTGCAATTTTTGGGACACATTGTTAGCAATGAAGGAATTCGGGTTGATCCAGCCAAGGTAGAAGCTGTACTAAATTGGGAACGGCCGAAGACACCGATAGAGGTTAGAAGTTTTATGGGATTAGCAGGATACTATCGAAGATTTGTCAAGGATTTCTCCAAGATCGCAGTGCCCCTAACAAAGCTAACCCGGAAGAATGAGAAGTTTGAATGGACTGAGAAATGTGAAAAGAGTTTCCAAGAATTGAAGCAAAGATTGGTAACTGCTCCAGTTTTAGCCTTACCAGACGACAAGGGAGACTTTGTAATATATAGTGATGCTTCACATAAGGGATTGGGGTGTGTATTAATGCAACATGGAAAGGTAATAGCTTATGCGTCAAGACAGTTAAAACCACACGAACAACGATATCCTACTCACGATTTGGAGTTAGCTGCTATAGTTTTTGCCTTGAAGTTGTGGAGACATTATCTATATGGGGAAAGGTGTGAGATTTTTACTGACCATAAAAGCCTGAAATACATCTTTACCCAAAAGGAGTTAAACATGAGACAACGACGCTGGTTGGAATTAATTAAGGATTATGATTGTACCATTAGCTACCATCCAGGGAAGGCGAATGTTGTTGCAGATGCATTAAGTCGGAAAGAAAGGGTGAATCTCTTAACTATGACTAAAGAGTTGTTTAAGGAATTTGAGAAGTTGGAAATTGAAGTCCGTGCTCCGAGTAGGCCATCAGAATTGATTTATACTATGACCTTTCAACCAGAACTGCTAGAGAAGATCAAGAAATGTCAAGAGGAAGTAATCAGCCAGGGGATGAAGGAACTAACAGGAGAAGAGATATGCACGCAAAAAGATAATCAAGGTATATTAAGATTTTCTTCGAGAATATGGGTACCAGATGTTAAGGAATTGAAAAGTGAAATTTTACAAGATGCCCATAGTTCGAAGTATTCAATCCACCCAGGAAGCACAAAAATGTATCAAGACTTAAAAAGAAACTTTTGGTGGCCAGATATGAAAAAGGAAATTGCTCAATGGGTTAATAAATGTTATACGTGTCAAAGGGTCAAGGCAGAACACCAAAGGCCTAGTGGACTGATACAGCCTTTGGAGATACCTGAATGGAAATGGGAACATATTGCTATGGATTTTGTAGTAGGTTTGCCCAAGACTAGAGCCAATCATGACGCGATATGGGTCATTATCGATCGGTTGACCAAGTCAGCTCATTTTCTGCCAATCAACGAAAGATTTTCCATGGACAAGTTGGTGCATTTGTACTTAAAAGAAATAGTGGTAAGGCATGGCGCTCCAGTCTCAATAGTATCAGATAGAGATCCAAGATTTAACTCCAGATTCTGGCGACAATTTCAAGAACACCTAGGAACCCAACTGAAAATGAGTACGTCTTATCATCCCCAAACTGATGGGCAAAGTGAAAGGACTATTCAAACTATCGAAGACATGCTACGAGTTTGCGCCTTGGATTTTAAAGGAAATTGGGACGAGAATTTACCTTTGATAGAATTCTCCTATAATAATAGCTATCACGCAAGTATAGGAATGCCTCCTTACGAAGCTCTTTACGGGAGAAAGTGCAGATCTCCAGTATGCTGGGAAGAGGTAGGTGAAAGAAAGTTACTTGGGCCTGATCTGATTCAACAAACCAAAGAAACTGTGGAACTAATACGAACTCGGTTGGTAGCAGCACAAGACAGACAACGAAAGTACGCTGATCCTAATAGAAAACATGTAGAGTTTGAAGTAGGCAATCAGGTGCTACTAAAGGTATCACCTTGGAAAGGTGTAACTAGGTTCGGGAAGAAGGGAAAGCTAAATCCTAGGTATATTGGGCCATTTGAAATTTTGAGCCGAGTGGGAAAGGTTGCATATGAGTTGGCGCTACCACCTCACCTACAACACATCCATAATGTATTCCATGTGTCAATGCTCAAGAAGTATGTTCCAGATTCTGCGCATGTCATTGAGTATGATCCAGTGCAAATTGAACCTAACATGTCCTACGAAGAACAACCTGTTAAAATACTAGATCGAAGCGAGAAGATCCTTAGAAACAAGGTTGTACCTTTGGTAAAAGTTTTGTGGAGAAATCCCAAGGTTGAAGAATCTACGTGGGAAGTAGAGAGTGAAATGCAAGTTAGATACCCTCATTTGTTTGCATAGTGCGATTCTGAGGACAGAATCTTTTTAAGGAGGGAAGGGTGTAACGACTGGAAATTTCGTACTTTATTTTGTGGTAAATATATGTTTGCAGATATATAAATTTTGGTGAAATATTGATCTGGAATTTTGATTTATAGCATATTAAGTGATAATTATTATCGAGTAATAATATTGAGATTTATTAATATTAAATTATTGCGTGTTAATTAATCATGCCTTCCAGCTTGACAAGTTAGCTTGATATTTATATTTATTTACTTATTTTTATCTCTTTTGTTCTAAAACCAATTCAATATAGTCACCAATTTATTTTATTTTATTTTATTACGAAACACTTGTTATGCTCTTATTTTATAAACCTGAGAATTTTTTTATATGTATATATATATATATTAAATGATTATTCAGGATTCTTTTATATTTCCAAAACATATATTAAAGAAATTTTATTAAAGTAAAGCTTTCTTCGAAATTCATGATTTAAATTAGGAATTATTCCTTTCATTATTAGTACTAATATTTATTTTATTCTATTCATTTTTTTTCCTGATGTTTGATTAAATATATTTTATTAATTAAAGTTATGTTTAATAAAGTTTTCAAAAGAAATCAGTTTTTGGAATTATGAAATTACGTTTTTGCCCCTTTCTCTTAATAAATAAACCAACACCCCCCACCCCCCATTTCTCTCCCCGTCTTTTGTTTACTCCCCTCTGCTCCTCTTCACCTCGTGTTCTGCTCTTTTACGGTGAATCACCGCCTTAGCCTGCACTACTCCGTTTTGCCTTATCTTGGTATCAAAATAATCCTCTTTCGATGAGCTATATGATTATGCTGGTTGATTAAATTGCATGTCAGTATTTTTAGGAAGGGTTTCAGAACCCCGAATCTCCGTGCGTCGAGACTCCGATGATCGGAACTCCGCCGGGATTCGCCACCGACGATGAGCTAAGCGAGTCGGTGGATGGGCGATGATGATGTTGAGCCCGAACTATTAAAATATGCTTGTTGATTGTTGTGTGTTAGGGTTTTTATTAATTTAAATGTTTTGGCCATGTATTTCGGCAAGATATGTTGGGGGTTTGTTACTGATTAATTTTTTAGGTTTGTTTTGCTGTGTTTGCGGTTGTATTTGGTAGATTTAGGCAGGGGTTAGCATGATTGTGGGATGGCAGTATCTGGCTGCCGCCTCTTGAATTAGAGAGATGATTGGTGTTTAGATTTTTAGTTTAATTGTATTATAAATGTTTTTCTTTTCCTTGTAATATTTTATTTATGTGTTGAAATCTCAAAGTTGTTATGCTTGAGTATTTGATTCGTATGAATCTAATTAAATACTGATATTGTGGTAATCTTCTAAAAACAAAACTTATTTTACTACATAAATTTAATTTTTATATATCCCTTTCGAAACATTTATATATTTTGATTCCAATTAGATATTTTTTTTTAAGTTTTATCAAATACTTGACACTTGTGTAAAATTTATTCGGATATTGCATATTATTTATGATGTTTGAATATTCTTATAAACTTATTTATATGTTCAAATAATTATATGTTCATATACAATATTTGAATATAATATATTTAGTTACTTTGATATTGTATATATTATTATTTTATCGAGCATTTTATGTGTTAGCCTTTTTATATTATTTAAATATTTTGTTGTATATTTTCGAATATCTTGCAATTCACTAGTTACTCGGACATTCTAATTACTCAGTTATTTTACCACCGACTAATAAATATTCTTTATTGACTATTTTGGAATTACTCGTATATATTTATATAATGCTTATGTATATATTTTATAAAATATTTTCTCTCGGATGTTATTATTATAATTTTTTTTTATGTGTGAACATATTATATGCTAGGTTATTCAAGTTATTTGTGTTGGATGATTTTATTGACTAGATCTTGAATGATAGCATGAAAATACTAGAGAGATACGTTTGGAAATGTGTTTTAAAAATCAAATCATTATCAAGTTAAGTAAACACATCTCTCGAGTATAGGTAATGCTATCAGTCAAGATAGAGTTGATGATGTAAATAGCTTTAGTGATGTTATGTCATAATCTTAAATGCTAGGATTAAATATTAACGTTGGGTAGACAGCTTTAGTAAGCTGATTAGATATGAGTGAATAGAAGACTAATCCAGTATAAATATTTTATAGGTCCCAGCAAAAGGCCAGGAAAGGAACCGGTAGTTGAGAAACAGGAAGAGTTGTAGACTTGCAACTCCTAATTTAAGGCAAGTGTTTCAACCTTTTCTTTTGTATATTTTCCTTAGCCAAAACTGGTTTAAATTGCACACTTGCCATGACTATATGAAATCTCCCCAACTTTCTGACAGTGCTTTTCTCAATGCCTTTCATATGCACTTAAGAAATGGAAATTTATTTGCTTTATACAATTCTCTTGCTCTTGCTACAAATTTAAATGCAAAACACCATGATTAGCTATGAAATTTGTCATTCTCTCATTGTCATTAAATTTTGATATACCTTGTTGTTGTGAGTTTGATAAACAGATATTTAAATCTGAACACTCTTTTCTTTGGACTTTGTAATTTTGACCGAGGCGCCGGTCCCATATTAATTATTTAAAGGCCATTATGTGCCTAGGATCCTTTATATTTGAGAATCACATTGGATATGTGGTTCGGAGCTAATGCGTTGGCTGATCACCTAGCTTAGCTCGTAGCGTCTTATCGTGAAAGTCCAAGTTTTCTATATTGTTAAAATATTATATTGTTGTTTGTCACTCCAAAAGAATTTCATATCAATCGAATCCTTTTGTGTTATACCATGTTTAGCTTGATATTTTCTTTACACTTGCTGAGCTTTGTGGCTCATATTCTTGTGCTAACCCTCTTTCAGTTAAGAAGTATGGTGTAAACTCTTTGACTGGCCGTAGGAGTACAAGTGGACCAGCTTCATAATATAGACAGCTTTCAACCAGGTAGAATTCGAAGGAGTGACTTAGTATGGTTGGTTGTTAAAACTTTAGCAAGTGCAAGTTATGACTTTTGGCTTATCTAGTAATTATGGTTGTAAAGGAGATGTAGTTTGTAGCTATGTATTTCACACTCAAACCTGTTGGCGATCTTTGGGAAGTTATTGTAATGATGCTAATTATAATGTAGTTGTGGACGGTTATATTATATCTTTTATTGTTGTATAATTATTTGTTGGGTAGATTTTGGGGCGCCCAGTTGGGGTCGTCACATATTACCTAATAGAAATCAGTTCTTTAAGACTGCCGGACCCAATCAAGTGTGGGTCCCAAAGACTGTCTAATCAAGTTGTCTTTTGCAGGGTGCCAGTGGAGTTGTTCGTGTTACCTGGGTGCTTGACAGTGGAGCGTCAATGCACATGACTGGCAATAAATCCCTGCTGGAGGACATAAGAGAAGGAGCTGGCCCTACAGTCAGTTTTGCTGATAATAGCAAAGGTCGTACTGTGGGATATGGCAAGTACAAAATTGGAAGGATCATCATAGAAGATATTGCAATAGTTGAAGGACTTCAACATAATCTCCTGAGTGTCAGTCAATTCTGTGACAAAGGATATTATGTTCATTTTGAAAAGGAGATATGTATCATTAAACATATCAAGGATAAGCGTCCTTCACTATGTGGCATAAGGAAAGGCAATATATTCGTAGCTGATTTATCTTCAGGACCAGGAAACGAAGTTCACTGTTTCTACGCCAAAGCGTCTGCTGAAGATAGTTGGTTAGGGCATAAGAAGCTCTCACACCTCAACTTCAAAACCATGAACTCTCTAGTCAAGAGAGATCTAGTGAGAGGGTTGCCTTCCCTGGAATTCTCAACTGATGATCTCTGTGAAGCTTGTCAGAAAGGAAAAGCGAAGAGAGCATCTCACAAAGGCAAAACCATCAATACCATTACAGATCCACTTCATTTGTTGCATATGGATTTGTTTGGCCCTGTGAATGTTGCATCTAGTGATGGAGGAAGATATGCCTTGGTTATTGTGGATGACTTCTCAAAATTTACTTGGGTTTACTTCCTGGCTTCTAAGGATGAAACCCCGTTGACAGTGATTGATCATATAAAGTTAGTTGAATTGGATAAAGGTGTGCCAGTCAAAGCTGTAAGGTCAGACAATGGCACAGAATTCAAGAATCAAACTCTAATCAACTTTTACTCTGAAAAGGGAATTAGAAGGCAGTATTCAGCACCAAGGACTCCACAACAGAATGGAGTCGTCGAAAGAAAGAATCGTACACTGATCGAAGCTGCAAGGACGATGATTACTGAAGCAAAGCTTCCACTGTACTTTTGGGCTGAAGCTGTATCTACTGCCTGCTATACCCAGAATAGAACTTTGATCAACAAGGATCATATGAAAACTCCATTTCATCTGTATAACAACAAGAAGCCTTATGTCAAACATCTTCATGTATTTGGAGCCAAGTGTTATGTTCTCAAGGATGGTGAAGAGAACTTGAACAAGTTTGAGCCAAAGGCATCTGAAGCAATTTTTGTTGGTTATACAAACAATGCTTATAGAGTTTTTGTAATTGATACTCTGTCAGTGAAAGTTAGTGTCAATGTAACATTTGATGACACTAAACTACCAAGTTTACAATCTGCTGATCCATCTGAATCTCTGAGGTTTGACAACTATCCAGATTCTGATTCAGATGATGATGTGCCACCTGAGGTTGCAACAGGTGATGACAACAATGATAATGATCCAGGCAATGGTGGAGGAAATGGCAATAATGCTGGAGATTCCACTAATGCTAGTGGTGGATCATCAAGTCAACCTGGCAACAACTCAGGGGGAGCTGGTGGATCAACTAGTCATACACATCAGCCTAATGATGATACTGCTGAATCATCAAGGACACAACTTCCAAGGGAAAGGATTTGGAGCAGAGATCATCCCTTTGATCTGATTATTGGTGATCCTGATGTTGGTGTAAGGACTAGAAGTGCTACGACAAATGAATGTCTATTCTCTGGTTTTCTTTCACAATTAGAACCAAAGAAAATAGACGAAGCACTTGCTGATCCTGATTGGGTTCTTGCCATGCAAGAAGAACTCAATCAATTTGAGAGACACGAAGTCTGGGCCCTGGTTCCAAGACCAAAAGGAAAGTCTACAATTGGATCTAGATGGGTCTTCCGTAACAAGTTAGATGGTGATGGCATTGTTGTGAGAAACAAAGCCAGACTGGTTGCAAAAGGTTATTCTCAAGAAGAAGGAATTGATTATGATGAATCCTATGCTCCAGTTGCTCGTCTTGAAGCCATCAGAATATTTCTTGCATTTGCTGCACACTCCAACTTCAGAGTTTATCAGATGGATGTGAAAAGTGCATTTCTGAATGGAAAGCTGGAAGAAGAAGTATATCTGGAACAGCCCCCTGGCTTTGAAAATCTAGAATTTGCTGATTTTGTGTACTTCCTATTCAAAGCTGTCTATGGGCTTAAGCAATCACCAAGGACATGGTATGACACCCTCTCTGAATTTTTAATTGAAAATAAATTTACTAGAGGTGTCATAGACAAAACTCTCTTTTACAAATTGCATGATAATGATATGATATTTGTTCAAATATATGTTGATGATATTATATTTGGTTCTACTAACGATAACTTGTGCAAGAGATTTGCTAAGTTAATGCAGAGTAACTATGAGATGAGTATGATGGGTGAGCTGTCCTACTTCCTTGGTCTTCAAGTAAGCCAAAAGGAAGATGGAATATTCATTTGCCAATCCAAGTATGTCAGAGATCTTCTTCGAAAGTACAATTTAGAAGACTCTTCCCCGGCAAAGACACCCATGGCCACTGCCACAAAGCTTGACCAGGATAAATCTGGTAAGAAAGTTGATATAACAAGCTATCGAGGTATGATTGGCTCTTTACTTTATCTTACTGCAAGTGATAAGTGCATATTTTTGTATATTTTAAATGCCTAATTATTGCTTGTTCTCACTTATTTATTTGTTTATTTGTTTTTTTTTAGGAAAATTGCAAAAGCTTGAAGAAATAAAAGAATAAAGCAAAAAGGAGAAAAGATGGGAAGAAAAGGATCATAGGGGAATATTCTCAAGGAAGCATCTAGATGGGACACCTACACCCCCCCTCAACCCTAATTTCCCCCTATAAATACACATCTTCCCATCATGTTTCAAGCAACCTAGGATTTCATATTTTTAGTAGCCTCTCTTTTATGTAGTAGATCTAGTAGTAGCACTCTAAATTTGTAAACACTTTTATTATATCAATACAAGTATTCATTTTTGTTCTTAAATCTTGCTCTTTACTTTTACTTCAAGGCTATGAAATCTTCCTCTAACTACAAAAGGTTCAAATTTGTTTGTAGATTGGAAGGAGCCTAATTATATGTTTTAAGCTTGCATTTTTTAGTATTTAAATTGAGCCCCTTTTAATTCTCAATATTATTAGTGGGTTCAATGGTTTAGTATTCTAGATTTTGATTTTAGCTTGTAGTTTGATGGGGTTTTGTTAGAGACTTGGTAGATAAGCTAGTTTTGAAGTTTTGTGTGATTTGAAGTTAATTTGGTATGCTTTGGTGTTTCTTTTTGTTCTTGATTTTGGGGCTTTTTGGTGTAAATTTTAGTTTATGATTTTGACTTGAGGTTAGTGGGTTTTGGTTAGTTATATTTTATATAGGCTAGATTTGAAGTTTGGTATGATTTGGAGTTGTTTTGGTTTGGTTTGAATCTTGTTTTGATCAAGAAATGGGTAGTTTAGGGGCTATTTAGTGTAGAATTTATTGTTGAATTTGGTTTAGAGTTTAGTGGGCTTTTATTTGTCATAGTTGGAATAGCTAGATTTTCCGGTAAAATTAATTTTCCGGCGAGATTTAAGCTATTCCGGGCACCTCCATAATTTCCGGTGACTTAATTTAATATGTAAGCTCTGTTTCGAATCGACGGCGTTTATCAGTTTCTTTTGTTGCGCGCGTGCACCACCTGACTAGTTTATATGTTTTTATCCTTTTCACCTGCTGACCATTTCACTCTGACCTGCTTTCCGTTATATTTTATTTTAATTTTTTATTTTCTTATTTTTCTCGTTAGCTTCTTACTTAATGATTTGTTTCTCTAATATAATTTCGATATTTAATTAGTTTACTTACAAACTTTTCTTTGTTTTTAATTTTAATAAACTTATCCTCCAAAATTAATTTGTCTAATTCGATTAAGTTAAAAATTAAGATTTTCGCGAAAATAATTTTAGTTCTTGTGGATCGAATCTTATATTACTAAAACGGGATCGTGCACTTGCGATTGAAATTATTTTTTTGACACATCAAGTTTTTGGCGCCGCTGCCGGGGACTAAAAATAATTTTCGCGTCTTAATTTTTAATTTTTCGGATTAGTTTTTTTTTAATATATTTTCTCACTTATTTTTGGTTGAATTTTAGGAAATTGGAAGAGTATGAGCTAGCTTGGAATAAGTGGAGAATATTCTTGGAGTATTGGAAGCTTGCTTGGGTAACTTGTATCTCTCTCCTATTTCAATTTATTTTATTTAGAAAATCACAAATAAATTTGAAAAATGAAAATCCCTAAAAATTAAAAAAATTAGAAAAATCCAAAAATAGAGATGTTTTAGTTAAGTTGTCTTTCCCTCACTCGAACTTTAGGAGTAGTTGGTGTTTAGCATATTTTCGAAAAGTATACATATGTAGTGTCTTTAGATAATTTGAACGTAGTTGAGTAAGGTTGTCTTTTTGAAACTTGTATCGACCGATTTGTACTTTAAATTCCAAGATGGCACACACATTTGCACAAGACCTTTGATGGAGAGATTGTCTAGTGATATTATTCGATACCTGAGAGTGAACCCACATGTTGAAACAATGTTGAATCGAACCTTTGCGAATAAAAAAAAATAGAAAAAAAAAAAGAAGAAAAAAAAAAATAGAAAAAGGAAAGGAATAACTACTTCAATACCCATTGTTTTTTATGGATAAAATCTTTAGATAAATGGGCAAAAGTAGATTGGCTAGTCTCGTTTTGTGGCCTTTGTTACTCGAGTTATTAAGTCCGTCGGGGGATTTCAAAACCTAGTGCCCTAAGACCGTTTGGTTTGGGAGTCACTGACCTAAAGCTCGCTACATGGGTAACATTGTTTGCCTAAGAAAACAGACAAAATAAAGTCAATGCAAAAAAAAGAAAAAAGAAAAAAAAAAGAAAAGAGAGAGAATAAGAGTTTGTGAAGTTTGGCTAGATATTTGTTTCGATAGAGATTGGGTCAGTTCAAAATTGGTTGAAAAAGAGAAAGTGTTCTTAGACAATTAGGATCCATCAAAGGCCTTAAATTACTTACACTCCTTGGATTTCTAGTAAATCTTTGTGTCGATGCAAGTAGATTAGAGACAACTGTATCTTGATTATTAGTAGATGAGTCTTTGAGTCGTATTTTCTTTAAAAACACTTTTTGTTAACACCAACGAAAATAGAGTCGAGTCGAGTCGAGTAAGATGCTTGCTAGAATGTCTCGAAGATTTTATGGGTATATCTTCTGTAAACCCTTAGGAGACAAAACTCCTCTTGTAGAGATCGTCTACGAGTTTAACGGGTTGGTGAACCTAAAATCACCCGTCACGCCTACGAAAAGGAGCCTAGGAATCGCGTCTAGTTTTCTTAGTTTATTTTCTTTTCTTTTGATTTTTACTCGAGGACGAGCAAAATATAGGTATGGGGAAGTTTGATAAGTGCATATTTTTGTATATTTTAAATGCCTAATTATTGCTTGTTCTCACTTATTTATTTGTTTATTTGTTTTTTTTTAGGAAAATTGCAAAAGCTTGAAGAAATAAAAGAATAAAGCAAAAAGGAGAAAAGATGGGAAGAAAAGGATCATAGGGGAATATTCTCAAGGAAGCATCTAGATGGGACACCTACACATGCGGAACAATACTCGGCGGCATCCTTAAACAAACTAGGCCAATAAAAACCGCATTGGAGGATTTTAGCGGTGGTCTTCTTCGCACTAAAATGACCTCCACATGCTTGATCGTGACAAAATGAGAGGATACTATGAAACTCACTATTTGGGACACACCTCCTAATGATTTGATCGGGACAATGTTTAAAGAGATACGGATCGTCCCAAAAGAAATGTTTCACTTGAGAAAAGAACTTGGCTTTATCATTCTTGGACCATGTCGAGGGAATGTCACCGGTTGCTAAGTAATTGACTATGTCGGCGAACCAAGGGAGAGTGGAAATTGAGAGAAGATGTTCATCGGGAAATGACTCGCGTAAGGGCAAGTCGTTAGTGGATTCAACCACTAATCGAGAGAGGTGATCGGCAACGACATTCTCACAACCTTTCTTATCCCTAATCTCTAGGTCAAACTCTTGGAGCAACAAAATCCATCTAATTAAGCGGGCTTTTGAGTCTTTTTTAGAGAAAAGATACTTAAGAGCGGCATGGTCCGTGTAAACAATGATTTTGGACCCGATAAGATAAGAGCGAAATTTTTCTAAGGCAAAGACTACGGCTAGAAGCTCCTTCTCGGTGGTAGAGTAATTGAGTTGGGCATCATTTAAGGTCTTACTAGCGTAGTAAATGACATGAGGCCTCTTATCTATTCGTTGTCCTAAAACCGCTCCTATCGCATAATCGGATGCGTCACACATAAGCTCAAAAGGTTGACTCCAATCGGGAGACTTTATGATCGGGGCCGAAGTTAATTCTCTCTTGAGGTCTTCGAAGGCATGAACACACTCGATTGTGAACTCGAATTTGACATCCTTAGCTAGAAGGTTGGTCAAAGGTCGGGCCTTTTTGCTAAAATCTTGGATGAATCTACGATAAAATCCCGCATGTCCAAGGAAAGAACGAATTTCCTTTACGGACTTGGGAGGTGGAAGATTAGCAATTAGGTCGACCTTAGCCTTATCTACTTCGATTCCTTTTTCAGAAATTTTATGCCCTAGAACGATTCCCTCCTTAACCATGAAATGACATTTCTCCCAATTTAACACTAGATCCGTTTCCTCACATCTTTTCAACACTCGATCTAGATTGTTAAGGCATTGGTGAAAAGATGGTCCAAAGATGGAAAAGTCATCTATGAAGACTTCTAGAAAGTCACCTATCATTTCCGAGAATATGCTAGTCATGCACCTTTGGAACGTGGACGGGCCCGTGGTTAGGCCGAAAGCTAAGCGTCTATACGCGAAGGTTCCAAAAGGGCAAGTGAAGGTGGTCTTTTCTTGGTCCTCGGGTGCGATTGGGATTTGAAAATATCCCGAGTAACCATCTAAGAAGCAATAAAAGGCATGACCCGCTAACCTTTCTAGCATTTGATCGATGAAGGGCAAAGGAAAATGGTCTTTCCTAGTGACGGCATTGAGCTTCCTAAAGTCTATACACATTCTCCAACCGGATTGGACACGGGTTGGAACTTGCTCATTGTTCTCATTCGTCACTAAAGTGATGCCCGATTTCTTAGGCACTACATGGACGGGACTCACCCACTTGCTATCGGAAATGGGATAAATGATCCCATTGTCTAAGCACTTAAGAATTTCTTTCTTAACTACCTCCATCATGGGAGGATTCAACCTCCTTTGAGGTTCTCTCACGGGCTTTGCATCTTCTACCAAATGAATCCTATGTTGGACAATCGCCGGGCTAATTCCTTTAATGTCCGAAATGCTCCACCCTATGGCTCCCTTATACTTTCTAAGGATTCCTAAAAGTTCTTCCTCTTGTGACGTAGTCAAATTAGAGGCAATGATAACAGGATAAGACTCGTTAGGGCCTAGAAAAGCATACTTAAGAGTGTCGGGAAGAGGTTTGAGTTCTACTTCCGGCGGTTGTGACTCAACGGTTTTCTTAGGTAAAGGCAAATGCTCGGGTTCAACATCACGCTCTTGACTTGTTGTAGGAATGGTGGATTCTAACATTTGGTTGACCTCATGTGTGTAGTCGGAAACATCCCAATCCTCTCCAAAATGTTTTAAACAAAATTCAAGGGCATCTTTAGGATTCATGAGATCTTGATCAACTATTTCATCAATTAGATTAACGTCCATAGGTTGATCATAGAAATCATCGGATTGTTTCCCCACATGAAAGATGTTGAGGTCGATTGTCATGTTGCCAAATGTTAGCTTCATTAAGCCATTCCTACAATTAATCAACGCATTGGATGTAGCTAAAAACGGTCGTCCTAGGATAATGGGAATTTGATTCTTAGGGTTCCTAACCGGCTCGGTCTCTAGGACGACAAAATCTACGGGAAACACGAAATCACCTACTTTAATTAGCACATCCTCGATCATTCCCTTAGGAATTTTCACGGATCGATCGGCTAATTGAAGTGTGACATTAGTTTGTCGGAGCTCCCCTAAACCTAAGGCTTGGTAGACAGAATATGGAAGGAGATTAACACTAGCCCCTAAATCAAGTAACGCCTTATCCACAAAAGTTTCTCCTATGACACATGAAATTGTAGGACAACCGGGGTCCTTGTATTTCACGGGAATTTGGTTTGAGAGAATCGAACTAATGTGAGATGTAAGGAAAGCTTTCTTAGGAACATGGTTGGTTCTCTTATGGGTACATAACTCCTTAAGACACTTAGCATATGAAGGAATTTGTTGAATTGCATCTAAAAGGGGTATGTTGACCTTGACTTGCTTAAACACTTCCAAAATCTTCTCCATTTGAGCCGATTGCTTAGGTGAAATAAGTCTTTGAGGGTAAGGGACTCTTGGTTTATAGACTACTTCACTTTGCAACTCGGAATTTTGTTCTGGGTTTGGGTCACTCGACTCCTCACGGGCTTTTGAACTCTCGGGTTTGTCATGATTAATGGTAGTGAAGGGCGGACTTGGATTAGAAGTCGAATCCCTTTTCTTACCGAGGTTCTCACCAACTTGGGTATCAACTTGTTTACCCGACCTAAGAGAAATGACCGCATGCACATTATCCGGGGGTCTTTGATTAAGAGGAAACTTTGGGTTCACCTCGGGTTGGCTCGGGAACTTGTTCTTTTCTCGCTCACACAACGTGCTTGCTAATTGACTCAATTGGGACTCTAACTTAGAGACGGCTTGCACATTCGAATGCAAAAGTTGCCTATCTTGAGTTAAAGTTTGCATGAAGGTTTGTTGGGATTGAGTCAAGTTAGTTTCCGATTTCACTAAGGCTTCGATGCTCTTCTCTAAGGAATTGAGTCTCTTATCCGAATCATTAAAACCGGGAGGATTCAACGGAGCTTGACTCGGGTTTTGATAATTCGGAAAAGAATTGGGATTGGGCCTAGGAAAATTAGGTTGTGAGGTTTGAAAATTTTGCCCTTGGTTCCACGAGAAATTCGGGTGATTCTTCCACCCGGGGTTGTACGTTGGTGCAAAAGGGTCATTTCTAGGCTTTGGGTGGAACATCGCGTTCACTTGCTCAAACTCGTGAGATTGTTGAATCTCGGGATGGGGAGCATTATAGTTCGGGAACATAGGCAAAGATGATGGGCCACTATAAGACTCTAAAGCTTCGAGTCTCTTAGTAAGGGTTGCTAATTTGGCATCGGTTGCCACATTGTTTCCTATTGAGTGCAAACCCCTTGAGCTAGACGACTCGATCGATTTTTTAGGTTCCCTAGTAGACTCCCACAACATTGTTTTTTCGGCTAAATCCTCGAAAAATTCCCATCCTTGGTCCTAATCCTTCTCCATGAATTTGCCTTGGCACATAGATTCTAACAAAGCGGTGGTTTGACTATCTAAGGCCTCGTAAACAATCTTACAAAGTCTCCATTTCTCTATTCCATGGTGGGGGCATTGTGATAAAAGATTTTTGAAACGATCAAAGAATTTCCAAAAAGACTCATTTTCCCTTTGATGGAATTGATTTATTTCATTTGTAATTCGAGTCGTTTTATGGTTTGGAAAATACTTTTTAAGAAACATTACCACAAATCCCTCCCAAGTGGAAATAGAATTGACGGGAAGACTATACAACCATTTTTTTGCATTTTCCTTTAAAGCAAAGTTGATTAGTCTAAGCCGAATGGAGTCTTCGCTCAATTGTTGGAGTTTTTGCAAACCGCAAACCTCCTCAAATTCTTGGATAAAAAGATAGGGATCCTCACCTTCACTCCCTAAAAATTTAGGCAACATACTAATGTGATGTGCCTTGATTTCGAAATTATTCCCATTAACGGGAGGAAGGGTGATGCACGAAGGTTGAGCGGAACGGGACGGGTAACAGCGGTCTTTAAGAGACAACGCCATGTTTACTATCGGTTCGCTAGCTTCTATGGGTTCGGAGTCCGAAGAGGATGAAGAAGGAATTTCGACGATCGGTCTAACTAATCTAGACGATTCGTTCCTAACCCAAGTAGTTCGCATAAACTAGATAGTAAACACGTAACAAGTAAGTGCGAAAATTAAAACAAACAAAAGAAAGGGTGTAAAAGCGAAAGAAAAACTTAATTCTAGGGTTCCCTAATAAAAAATGAACTAGACCTTGCTCCTAACGTTAAGGACCACCAAAAACTTGATAAATCCAAAATTATTCGGACCAGTCTGGCCAGTTTGGAGCAGGCATTGCCAAGAGGCCAATCTCCGCGCTTAGACACCAAACCTTAATCGGCCAGGTAAGCTTTCGCTTGCCTTAGACACCGAAAAGTCGGAATAATTAAAGATTACCTCGTTTTTTAGGTACCTTCCTAGTTGAGCGCGAAATCCTAGGGGCTAACGTCTAATTCAATTTTATTAAAGGCTAGGTAAATGCAAATGAAGAAATTAGGTCGTTGTGGGCCAAGGAAAGAGTGATGAAATCCCTTCCCTTATCTTGTGAGTGGGTTTTGCCCTTAAGATTTATTTAAAATGATGCTCCACACAACGAGATAATAAAAGCTATAAACAATTATGGATGCTCTAAACTACGTGTTTTACTCTAAAGAAAGAAAGAAATTAACGCACCTTAGGGTCCTCCAGCGATCACCACAATTAAAGGTACGAAAATTTAAAAACAAAAAAATTAAAATCTAAATGATGTGCCCTAAGTGTAAAAATGCATGATGCAACACATATTTAATTCTAACTACTATTTTTGGATTTTAAAATTTTTAATTTGTTTGTGATTTTTTAATTTTCAATTTTTTTGTGATCCAGAAGATATACCCATAAAATCTTCGAGACATTCTAGCAAGCATCTTACTCGACTCGACTCGACTCTATTTTCGTTGGTGTTAACAAAAAGTGTTTTTAAAGAAAATACGACTCAAAGACTCATCTACTAATAATCAAGATACAGTTGTCTCTAATCTACTTGCATCGACACAAAGATTTACTAGAAATCCAAGGAGTGTAAGTAATTTAAGGCCTTTGATGGATCCTAATTGTCTAAGAACACTTTCTCTTTTTCAACCAATTTTGAACTGACCCAATCTCTATCGAAACAAATATCTAGCCAAACTTCACAAACTCTTATTCTCTCTCTTTTCTTTTCTTTTTTTTTTCTTTTTTTTGCATTGACTTTATTTTGTCTGTTTTCTTAGGCAAACAATGTTACCCATGTAGCGAGCTTTAGGTCAGTGACTCCCAAACCAAACGGTCTTAGGGCACTAGGTTTTGAAATCCCCCGACGGACTTAATAACTCGAGTAACAAAGGCCACAAAACGAGACTAGCCAATCTACTTTTGCCCATTTATCTAAAGATTTTATCCATAAAAAACAATGGGTATTGAAGTAGTTATTCCTTTCCTTTTTCTATTTTTTTTTTCTTCTTTTTTTTTTCTATTTTTTTTTATTCGCAAAGGTTCGATTCGACATTGTTTCAACATGTGGGTTCACTCTCAGGTATCGAATAATATCACTAGACAATCTCTCCATCAAAGGTCTTGTGCAAATGTGTGTGCCATCTTGGAATTTAAAGTACAAATCGGTCGATACAAGTTTCAAAAAGACAACCTTACTCAACTACGTTCAAATTATCTAAAAGACACTACATATGTATACTTTTCGAAAATATGCTAAACACCAACTACTCCTAAAGTTCGAGTGAGGGAAAGACAACTTAACTAAAACATCTCTATTTTTGGATTTTTCTAATTTTTTTAATTTTTAGGGATTTTCATTTTTCAAATTTATTTGTGATTTTCTAAATAAAATAAATTGAAATAGGAGAGAGATACAAGTTACCCAAGCAAGCTTCCAATACTCCAAGAATATTCTCCACTTATTCCAAGCTAGCTCATACTCTTCCAATTTCCTAAAATTCAACCAAAAATAAGTGAGAAAATATATTAAAAAAACTAATCCGAAAAATTAAAAATTAAGACGCGAAAATTATTTTTAGTCCCCGGCAGCGGCGCCAAAAACTTGATGTGTCAAAAAAATAATTTCAATCGCAAGTGCACGATCCCGTTTTAGTAATATAAGATTCGATCCACAAGAACTAAAATTATTTTCGCGAAAATCTTAATTTTTAACTTAATCGAATTAGACAAATTAATTTTGGAGGATAAGTTTATTAAAATTAAAAACTAAGAAAAGTTTGTAAGTAAACTAATTAAATATCGAAATTATATTAGAGAAACAAATCATTAAGTAAGAAGCTAACGAGAAAAATAAGAAAATAAAAAAATTAAAATAAAATATAACGGAAAGCAGGTCAGAGTGAAATGGTCAGCAGGTGAAAAGGATAAAAACATATAAACTAGTCAGGTGGTGCACGCGCGCAACAAAAGAAACTGATAAACGCCGTCGATTCGAAACAGAGCTTACATATTAAATTAAGTCACCGGAAATTATGGAGGTGCCCGGAATAGCTTAAATCTCGCCGGAAAATTAATTTTACCGGAAAATCTAGCTATTCCAACTATGACAAATAAAAGCCCACTAAACTCTAAACCAAATTCAACAATAAATTCTACACTAAATAGCCCCTAAACTACCCATTTCTTGATCAAAACAAGATTCAAACCAAACCAAAACAACTCCAAATCATACCAAACTTCAAATCTAGCCTATATAAAATATAACTAACCAAAACCCACTAACCTCAAGTCAAAATCATAAACTAAAATTTACACCAAAAAGCCCCAAAATCAAGAACAAAAAGAAACACCAAAGCATACCAAATTAACTTCAAATCACACAAAACTTCAAAACTAGCTTATCTACCAAGTCTCTAACAAAACACCATCAAACTACAAGCTAAAATCAAAATCTAGAATACTAAACCATTGAACCCACTAATAATATTGAGAATTAAAAGGGGCTCAATTTAAATACTAAAAAATGCAAGCTTAAAACATATAATTAGGCTCCTTCCAATCTACAAACAAATTTGAACCTTTTGTAGTTAGAGGAAGATTTCATAGCCTTGAAGTAAAAGTAAAGAGCAAGATTTAAGAACAAAAATGAATACTTGTATTGATATAATAAAAGTGTTTACAAATTTAGAGTGCTACTACTAGATCTACTACATAAAAGAGAGGCTACTAAAAATATGAAATCCTAGGTTGCTTGAAACATGATGGGAAGATGTGTATTTATAGGGGGAAATTAGGGTTGAGGGGGGGGTGTAGGTGTCCCATCTAGATGCTTCCTTGAGAATATTCCCCTATGATCCTTTTCTTCCCATCTTTTCTCCTTTTTGCTTTATTCTTTTATTTCTTCAAGCTTTTGCAATTTTCCTAAAAAAAAACAAATAAACAAATAAATAAGTGAGAACAAGCAATAATTAGGCATTTAAAATATACAAAAATATGCACTTATCAAACTTCCCCATACCTATATTTTGCTCGTCCTCGAGTAAAAATCAAAAGAAAAGAAAATAAACTAAGAAAACTAGATGCGATTCCTAGGCTCCTTTTCGTAGGCGTGACGGGTGATTTTAGGTTCACCAACCCGTTAAACTCGTAGACGATCTCTACAAGAGGAGTTTTGTCTCCTAAGGGTTTACAGAAGATATACCCATAAAATCTTCGAGACATTCTAGCAAGCATCTTACTCGACTCGACTCGACTCTATTTTCGTTGGTGTTAACAAAAAGTGTTTTTAAAGAAAATACGACTCAAAGACTCATCTACTAATAATCAAGATACAGTTGTCTCTAATCTACTTGCATCGACACAAAGATTTACTAGAAATCCAAGGAGTGTAAGTAATTTAAGGCCTTTGATGGATCCTAATTGTCTAAGAACACTTTCTCTTTTTCAACCAATTTTGAACTGACCCAATCTCTATCGAAACAAATATCTAGCCAAACTTCACAAACTCTTATTCTCTCTCTTTTCTTTTTTTTTTTCTTTTTTCTTTTTTTTGCATTGACTTTATTTTGTCTGTTTTCTTAGGCAAAGAATGTTACTCATGTAGCGAGCTTTAGGTCAGTGACTCCCAAACCAAACGGTCTTAGGGCACTAGGTTTTGAAATCCCCCGACGGACTTAATAACTCGAGTAACAAAGGCCACAAAACGAGACTAGCCAATCTACTTTTGCCCATTTATCTAAAGATTTTATCCATAAAAAACAATGGGTATTGAAGTAGTTATTCCTTTCCTTTTTCTATTTTTTTTTTCTTCTTTTTTTTTTCTATTTTTTTTTATTCGCAAAGGTTCGATTCGACATTGTTTCAACATGTGGGTTCACTCTCAGGTATCGAATAATATCACTAGACAATCTCTCCATCAAAGGTCTTGTGCAAATGTGTGTGCCATCTTGGAATTTAAAGTACAAATCGGTCGATACAAGTTTCAAAAAGACAACCTTACTCAACTACGTTCAAATTATCTAAAAGACACTACATATGTATACTTTTCGAAAATATGCTAAACACCAACTACTCCTAAAGTTCGAGTGAGGGAAAGACAACTTAACTAAAACATCTCTATTTTTGGATTTTTCTAATTTTTTTAATTTTTAGGGATTTTCATTTTTCAAATTTATTTGTGATTTTCTAAATAAAATAAATTGAAATAGGAGAGAGATACAAGTTACCCAAGCAAGCTTCCAATACTCCAAGAATATTCTCCACTTATTCCAAGCTAGCTCATACTCTTCCAATTTCCTAAAATTCAACCAAAAATAAGTGAGAAAATATATTAAAAAAAAACTAATCCGAAAAATTAAAAATTAAGACGCGAAAATTATTTTTAGTCCCCGGCAGCGGCGCCAAAAACTTGATGTGTCAAAAAAATAATTTCAATCGCAAGTGCACGATCCCGTTTTAGTAATATAAGATTCGATCCACAAGAACTAAAATTATTTTCGCGAAAATCTTAATTTTTAACTTAATCGAATTAGACAAATTAATTTTGGAGGATAAGTTTATTAAAATTAAAAACAAAGAAAAGTTTGTAAGTAAACTAATTAAATATCGAAATTATATTAGAGAAACAAATCATTAAGTAAGAAGCTAACGAGAAAAATAAGAAAATAAAAAATTAAAATAAAATATAACGGAAAGCAGGTCAGAGTGAAATGGTCAGCAGGTGAAAAGGATAAAAACATATAAACTAGTCAGGTGGTGCACGCGCGCAACAAAAGAAACTGATAAACGCCGTCGATTCGAAACAGAGCTTACATATTAAATTAAGTCACCGGAAATTATGGAGGTGCCCGGAATAGCTTAAATCTCGCCGGAAAATTAATTTTACCGGAAAATCTAGCTATTCCAACTATGACAAATAAAAGCCCACTAAACTCTAAACCAAATTCAACAATAAATTCTACACTAAATAGCCCCTAAACTACCCATTTCTTGATCAAAACAAGATTCAAACCAAACCAAAACAACTCCAAATCATACCAAACTTCAAATCTAGCCTATATAAAATATAACTAACCAAAACCCACTAACCTCAAGTCAAAATCATAAACTAAAATTTACACCAAAAAGCCCCAAAATCAAGAACAAAGAGAAACACCAAAGCATACCAAATTAACTTCAAATCACACAAAACTTCAAAACTAGCTTATCTACCAAGTCTCTAACAAAACCCCATCAAACTACAAGCTAAAATCAAAATCTAGAATACTAAACCATTGAACCCACTAATAATATTGAGAATTAAAAGGGGCTCAATTTAAATACTAAAAAATGCAAGCTTAAAACATATAATTAGGCTCCTTCCAATCTACAAACAAATTTGAACCTTTTGTAGTTAGAGGAAGATTTCATAGCCTTGAAGTAAAAGTAAAGAGCAAGATTTAAGAACAAAAATGAATACTTGTATTGATATAATAAAAGTGTTTACAAATTTAGAGTGCTACTACTAGATCTACTACATAAAAGAGAGGCTACTAAAAATATGAAATCCTAGGTTGCTTGAAACATGATGGGAAGATGTGTATTTATAGGGGGAAATTAGGGTTGAGGGGGGGGTGTAGGTGTCCCATCTAGATGCTTCCTTGAGAATATTCCCCTATGATCCTTTTCTTCCCATCTTTTCTCCTTTTTGCTTTATTCTTTTATTTCTTCAAGCTTTTGCAATTTTCCTAAAAAAAACAAATAAACAAATAAATAAGTGAGAACAAGCAATAATTAGGCATTTAAAATATACAAAAATATGCACTTATCAGCAAGTAGACCAGATATCATGTTTGCAACATGTTTATGTGCTAGGTTTCAAGCTGATCCTAAAGAATCACATCTTATAGCCGTCAAAAGAATCTTTAGATATCTTAAGGGTACACCTGGTTTAGGTATTTGGTACCCTAAGAATACTGGTTTTGACTTAACCGGCTATACAGATTCTGATTATGCAGGTTGCAGGATTGACAGAAAGAGTACGTCTGGAAGTTGTCAATTTCTAGGACGTCGATTGGTTTCCTGGTACAGCAAGAAGCAACACTCAGTGTCCACTTCTACTGCTGAAGCTGAGTACATAGCTGCTGGCAGTTGCTGTGCTCAGATTCTCTGGATCAGAAACCAATTAAATGATTATGGTATTTCGATCGACAAAATTCCAATATTTTGTGACAATACCAGTGCCATAGCCATTTCAAACAATCCAGTGCAACACTCCAGGACCAAGCACATAGATATCAGGTATCATTTCATTCGAGAACATGTCATGAATGGTACTATGGTGTTACATTTCGTACCCACAGCTGATCAGATTGCAGACATCTTCACTAAACCACTTGATGAATCCACTTTCTCTAAGTTGGTTTGTGAGCTAGGGATGTTAAATATGCCATGATTCTCTTTGTATATATTTTATATGTATTTTATATATTATTATATATTTTTGTGAATTTTCTGTGTAATTATATCTATTTTATTAGATTTTATATAATTGTTTGTAAATTATCTGATAATTTTATGTGTAATTATGCATGTTCATATCTATTTCTATGATTTTCTAAGTGCTGCATACTCCCCTGTAATATTCTCCATGCATTTAGATAATAATATGTATTTATTTTGTATTTTTCAAAATTAATTAAGCATAAATATTTGTTTTTAAGTTAATTCATTTAAATGAATTAAAGTTAAATTCATAAGTATTTATATTTAATTAAAGTTGAATTTTACAAAATATATGTGTAATATATTATATATTATGTGTATTAGATTTTTGATTATATGTGCAAAAGGTTTTATTGCATTTAAATAATCAAAAATCATAATATTCCATTTTGTTTTTATAAAAATCTGTTTTAAAAGTGCGGTATGACTTTTTCAGAAAAAGCCATACCGCCTGTAGCTTCTTCTACACTTCCCATTCGGCATGACATTATTTGTGTAAGTCATACCGCTATTCTCTACACCCCTCCATTTAGTTTCTCGGTATGACTTTCTAAGAATGTCATACCGCTTGCTCGAGAATGACTTTCTCAAGAGCTCGGTATGACATTCCTTAGGAAAGTCATACCGACCAACCCAAGTCCGTATGACTTAACATTTTAATCTCATACCGCTCCACTTCATCTTCTTCACTTTGTTTTACACGCATACACCGAACTGCCATTGATTCAAGCACAAGTTTTTCAAGTTTTTGCTTCAAATAACTTGCTGGTTACTTATTTCAAGCCCTTAAAGCTTGCTGGTTACTTTGTTTTATCAAGAAATAAGTCGAATTGCTGCCCAATTTTACACCGAGTCTAACCGAGTTAACCGAGTTGCACGGGTTCTCACTGATTCGAACGATTTTGACCGAGTTCTCACCGGTTCTGTGATCCTTTGGTTGTGGATTACCTGTATTGAACGATTTGTGGTGGTTTAGTTTAGACTGATTTCAAACCCTAATTCTTGAGTTCGAATTATTAGGGTTTTTGAAGAAAATTGGGGATTTTTGAAGATATTGAAGCTTTAGACATTGTTTGGGGACTTTGATTAGCCTTTTTAAATTAAATTAAGTTTTAATTCGAATTTAACCCTTTAATTCGAATTATTTATTAATTTAATTAATTGATATTTAATTATTAATTGAAATTTGTGAGAAATTTGAAAATTATTATTTTATTTGAAAAATTCTCACTTAATTCAATTTTTAATTTTAAAAATGGCCGGTCGCTTTGTTATCGAGGAGACAAACTTGAATGGTTTCTTCGACCCCGAGGCAAGTTTGGCACGATTTAGACCGTGGGTCCGGTTTCTGAATAGCCAGTCGCTCGTCAGCACTGCTATTACAGCTCATGCAGACCTCCAGATTCAGCAAATTCAGGATTTCTACTCGACAGCCCTGAATACTACTTTGTTGGATAATCATCGGGTTCCTGGAGATATACATGGAGGACGTACGATTACTATCAGCACTGATGATGTAAATAGGATTTTGGGGTTTCCAAGGGAGAATTTTGCTGAACTCCCTACCGAAGCTGAACTCTCCAATTTCTTCGAGACAATCTTATATCAGGGAGAGATCAATTTGCCTAGAATGTTGAAAGGCAATCTGAAGCCTGAGTGGGATCTTTTCTTCGACACTTTGGCTAAAGTGTTTGCTCCGACCACTCGCAAGAACTTTAATGTAATAACCTCGCTGCTTCAGAAGATTGGGTTCAGCATTGTTTATAATCGTCGGATTAACTTTGGAAAGCTTATTCTTCAAGCCATTCTTTCCAAGTTAGGACCTCTTAGGAACAGATCTGTTGAACAGAACGCCAAGGTTGCATGCTTTTATCCTCGCTTTATCATGTTGTTTCTAAATGATAAGATGACTGACGCTGAGAAGGAACACTACTCCAACTCTCCTGTGGCACAAGTTCCTCGTGCCTGCACCAAACTCATGACTCAGTTGGATAACAAGAACAAATTTGCAGCTGTTCCCCTTGTCACTACTCCTTACATGCTACAAATGTTCAATGCTCCTCTTCAACCGTATCAACTTCAAGTGGCTCATCCACCTCAACCTCAGCAACAACAACAACAGCAGCAGCAACCTCAAGAACCTCAACCCCTGCAGATTCAACAACCTACACAACACCATCAACAACAACTTCTACAACAACAACAACAACAGCATTCACCTCAACAATCTCAAGAAGCACAATCTTCACACCATTCATCCAACCAATCATCATATCACTCCCCTATCCATCAAACAGGACAATCTAACCCTTCATTTGAAGATCAAACTCTGGATTATGATCTCTTCGAGCATCAACCATCTTCATCTGAACCTCTCCCACACCAAACACAATCCCAAATAATCCCACAAACACAATCTACCTCACAACCCCTTCCCTCTGACTCTCCTATCAACCCAGAGCTGCAGTCCTTTCGTCAGGACCTACAGGTAGCTCAGGTACTTTCTAACTTATCATCTAATTTTAATGTTGATACGTCAGATTATGGTTGTGATTTTGTTTGTGACCTTGATTTTGTTTTCCAGCCTACCAGCAATGAACCTGACAACACACAGGTTCATAACCTAGCTGAAGATTCTCTTCAACAAACTCTCGTTTCTCCAAACACATCAACCAACACTTCAATGCAACATGTTCGTAAAATTGCGAGGAAACGGAGTTCGAGTAGTTTAATGAATAAACCCACAACTCTGTCTCCCTCAAAGAAGCAAAGGGTGGAAGCCTTGGAGACAACTGTAGCCTCATCTGTGCCTTCCCAACAAGGCTCAGATTTTGAAATGGCAGATAAGCAGTCTCTGGACCCATTCTCTCTACAGGATGTGGCCATTGAAATTGACCGTCCGGCCGCGGTAACTTGTACAGAGTCAAGCACTGCGCTAGCACTCACGCTAGTGCCAGCCCAAACAGATACACAGGTTACTATGATTACTGAGTGCACAGATTTTCAAAATCAATGTATTATTTATGAAAACTTTGCTGATCACCCTTTCTTTTCTGATCAGGCGGAACTTGGCAGCGTGCAAGTTAATCTGCCCTCACAGGCGTCCGGAGGACAATTTGTTCCTCCACTACCTTTGAACCCATCTCAGGGGACATTGGTAGTATATACAGGTACAGCAGGAAGAGTGACTGAAAAGAGTGATGTAAGGCAAACACCGAGCGATACACATGCACGTGAGGCTAGTGAAACAGCTTTGAGTGTACGTGAGGTGAGTGCACACACTAACCCTGCTCTGTTTGAGGAACAAATGGCACAGCTAAGAGCTGAGCTTGCCAGAATGATTGCTGAGAACGAGAAGCTCAAGGGTGCACAGTTGGTGACCCTGCAACAGAAAACTGAGGAGAGGCCATCCAGTTCTTACCGGGATGAGCTTAAAGAGGAAATCCATGAGTTGGCTGTTGAAATGAGGTCTAATCATGAGCTTTACATGTCCAAATTTGAGACCATCGACAACAAGTTAGATCAACTCCTCAGAAACTCCAACAAGTCTGATGATCAACCCTCCGGAGAGGATCCCTCAACTAAGGGGGAGAATAGAGACAAAGGTGACAGGGATGATAGAGGCAATAGCTCAAATCAAAGCAACAAAGATAATACCACTTCTGGATCTGCCCCTGACAAAGAAACTCATAAGTCTAAAGGCAAAGAACCGTTACATCAGTCCGATAATGTTTTCAATTCTGATAGTTATGATGACTATCCACAGGATATGGATGATGATGACATCTTCGATGCTACCTATCGTCAAGCAGAAGAAGAAGAAGGTATATTTGATGAGGGTTATTTGTTTCAGGATGAAGAACCTGTTGACCCAGAACATGAGGAGAATGTCCGGAAGTTCAAGGCTGAAAATGAAGCTAGGAAGCGTAAGCTTCGTGATTTCCAAAAACTTCTAGAGGACAAGTTGATCACAGAAGAACAAATCAAGATCGAGAAACAGAAAATCTATGATGCTGCCATCAAGCAGAAGAATCTTGATATAAGGAGGAAAGAAGGAAAAAGCTGGGACATTGCAAGAAGAATCTTTAATGGACCTCAAAGGGAGCCTTTCGACGACAACAAGTTCTTATCTCTGATCTATGATCTTAGAGAGGTAAACCCTGACGAGGATGTCTTTATGCATGCCTTTGCTTTGGAATTAAATTATGTGACTGTGGGGGTCAACAATTTGCTAGAGCAATGAGAGCTAATTGTCTATACACAGAGGAATGGTTCTTTCAGACTATCTGTCGAATCTCTGAAATTATTCTCTGTATCTGAGCTCTGGGTGCTTCGAAACAAGGTTAGGAGAAGCTCCAACCTGAATGAACTTCTTCGTGACAAACTGCTGGAACAAGCTGTATTCAACAGTCCTCAGGTTGTCAGGAATCCTTATTGTGTTAAGTTCGTTCACAAGGAAATCTTCAGCACTGTCTATCTCAACGAAGAAGCCTTGCCAAAGTATCCAGCTAAACAACTTGCTCTTGCCTCCACTCTTTTAAGAACCAAGGGCTTTGCTTCTAAAGCTAAGTCTGATGCTGATGATGTGATTCTTGCTTATTGCACTCGAAAGAATGTTGCTCAGTACTTTCGAAAGATGAAACATGTTACAAAATCTCAGCCATCAGACTTCCGCGAAGACCCTGTGGATTTGGAAGTGCTACATCAACTGGCTCTGGCAAAGGAACGAAAGAAGCGTGGTGAATCCACTACATCTGAAGTGCCAACCAGGGAAGAACCATCAACTCCTATCCTTCACACTTCTGATATCGAAGAAGGAGAAGTTGATCTTTAGATTCATTAGGGATTTGTAATATATGTTCAGTAAGAACATCCTTTTGTAATCTAATGTAATCTTTTGAATTCTGGTGAATGTTCAATGAAATACCAGAAACTTTTTGCTATTTACAATTCATGTTTAATCCTTTGTCTTATCAGTTAGTTGAGTTATCCTCTCGATAATTTGCATGTTATGTTAACAAACAAATAGGGGGAGATTGAAAGGCATATGTTTAGCCTATTTGTAATTAAAGAGGAACCAACTCAACTCTGATAAGAAAGCAAGGTAAATAGCAAGTACTGTTGAAGGAATCCGTACGAAGAACGTCAAGTGATTTATTGAAATTATATGTCTGAAGAATTTCAGGATGCTGCTGCACACCACTGGAAGAAGTTCATTAATATGTTCAAGCCTCAGTGGACAAATAATCTTTTGTAGCACGTCCAAAAGTCCAGAAGGTATAAAGTTTTAATACTTTATTTATTCAGAAGATTCCATACTATTGTTACTAATGAAGAAGAACTACGAAGACAAAGAATCGACGAACAAGCCACATCTCAAATGTTTATTTGATAAAGAATATTTAATTCAGCTAGATACAGATGAACCAGACAGTACATTTGTGTGTCAGCTATCCTAATTAAGTGTTCTGCATCAACTACAAGTGGCCGTTCGATCAAGACAAAGATCTACAAAGTTTAATCAAGCCGGAAGTCTCTGCTGATGAAGATATACAATATTATAAGTATTTATTTAATTATCTCACTATTCAAAATAATTAAATTGGTTGTATAATTTATTTATTAAATTAATTCACCTTCGAATTAATTTAATTTATGAATTTATATAATTAATATAATTAAGTGGGTAATTATCTAATATTTATATATATTAACTAAACTGTTTATTACATCACCTGACTCGGTATGACATTATTAAATAATGTCATACCGTGCCCCGTCTCCAGACTTTCTCAGGAATGACTTGAAAAAGTCATTCTAATGGCTGTTGGGTGCTCATTCAGTTCGGTATGACATTCTGATTGAATGTCATACCGTTTGCTTGCATACGGAGTACACTGGTATGACATAATAATGTCATACCGTGTCCTGATTCCAGGGATTGTCGGTTGTGTGTATGACTTGAGTTATAATGACTTAAAAATGTCATACCGAAGTGATTCTAATGGCTTTTGAGTTGTATGTCATACCGAATGACTTAGTGGCCAAGTCTGAAATGTCATACCGTGCCTATGCAGTATGGCATTCCTTATTTATGTCATTCCTTTCTTGTTTTAGGGCATGGCTTTGTGTAACAATGTCATATCTTCCTTTGTAATGTCATTCCTAAGCTAGAAAGTCATTCCTTTCTATGTCATACCTAGATCTAAGTGGTTTGCCTATAAATATGGCTTCACTTCTTCATTTCCAAGTGTTCAAGCATTGTAAAAGCTTTCAAGTTGTTTGTAACTTGCAATTGTTATATCCACAGTTTTCTGTGCTTTGATCACTCGGTTGTTTTAATCACTAAACTAGAATACATCCTGTCGAATTTATTCTACGAACTTTAGTGGACATTAAAACGAACCTTATTAATTATATAACGACTTAAAACATTGTTATATTAATTAATTAAAATCTGATTAAAAGTTTAATTCAAATCAGATTATTCCGCCGCGATTTTTTAGTGACGATTGTATTCAACCCCCCCCTTCTACAATCGTTTCAGGACCTAACAAGAACCAGAGCAAATCACGATGCTATCTGGGTTATTGTCGATAGATTAACGAAGTCAGCACATTTCCTTCCTATTAATGAGAGATTCTCATTGGACAAATTAGTTCACTTGTATTTAAAAGAAATTGTCGTTCGACACGGTGTTCCAGTATCGATAGTTTCGGATAGAGATCCTCGATTTAATTCAAGATTTTGGAAGAGTTTCCAAGAGTGCCTCGGAACAAAGTTAAACATGAGTACAGCTTATCACCCTCAGACCGATGGTCAGAGTGAAACGACAATTCAGACAATCGAGGATATGCTCAGAGTTTGTGCCTTAGATTTCGAAGGGAGTTGGGATGAACATCTACCCTTAGTAGAATTCTCATACAACAATAGTTACCATGCTAGCATTGGAATGCCTCCTTATGAAGCTTTATATGGCAGAAAATGTCGATCTCATATTTGTTGGGATGAAGTTGGTGAAAGGAAGATTTTGGGTCCAGAATTGATCCAACAAACGAAAGAAAAAGTAGAACTTATTCGGAAAAGATTAGTAGCAGCTCAGGACCGTCAACGTAGATATGCAGATCCTAATAGAAGAGACCTAGAGTTTGAAATTGGAGATGCCGTGCTATCAAAAATATCCCCTTGGAAAGGATTGTCCAGATTTGGGAAGAAAGGAAAGCTAAGCCCTCGTTATGTGGGTCCTTTTGAAATTTTGAGACGCGTCGGAAAAGTCGCTTATGAATTAGCATCACCTCCTCACATGCAACATATCCACAATGTGTTCCACGTGTCTATGCTGAAACGTTATCTGCCTGATTCTAATCATGTGGTAGAGTATGAACCAGTAGAGATCCAACCAGATCTGTCCTTTGTAGAAAGACCAGTGCAAATATTAGATAGGCGGGAGAAAGTACTTAGAAATAAGTCTGTAGCCTTAGTACGAGTTTTGTGGAGAAATCCTAAAGTGGAAGAGTCGACCTGGGAACTTGAAAGCGAAATGCTTGCCAAGTATCCTCAGTTGTTTTCGTAAGTTGATTCTGGGGACAGAATCCTGTTAAGGGGGGAAGGATGTAATAGCCGGGAAATTTTGTGATATTTTAATGATATAAAAATAATTATTAAATGTTATCTGGCCATGACTAATTATTGTCATTTCCATGAAGCATGATTATTTTATTAATTGCTCATAAAATGAATTCCCGCATAATTGAAATTCTGGTGATTATATTAATTTTTGTGAATAACATGATTAATTGTAATGATAAATTGTTTGATGCTATAAATTGATTTAATTGTGGTACGTGATTAATTTTATAATTATACTGGTTTATTCTCGACCCGAGGGAGTAGTTTAGAATTCGAGCTTATTAGAGTTTTTGTTAATCAGGGTTGCCTTTGATTTAAAATATTAAAATCCATGTTTAGTGATATTACAAAATATCGTCCAATTAAAATTACCGGAATATTTCAATTTCGGTATATTTATGTTTTAACTGATCTCAAAATATTAATAAATCTCGCAGATAATTATTTTTGACTATTTGCACTTTTAAAAAAATTATTTGGACGAAATAATTTAAATATTTAAAATTATCCAAAAATAATATTTTTCACGGATTTGCTCGATTTGGAAAAATTTAGGATTTTGGGGTATTTTAGCTAGATATTTCGGATATATTTTCAGGTCCCCAATTTTATTTATTGTTAAAACTTTAAATTTTAGTAATAAATTGGGGAACAAGTTTTAAAATAAAATAGTTCATTAGTAACAGATGGCACGCAGAAGTATAAGCATTGTCACGAAGGAAGGACACCAGGCGACTACATATCAAGACACACAGCCACTAAATTAGATTAAAACAGAATAGTAGCTGGGTCGAGACTACGTGGCCCAAACAAATAAGATATCACCGATATAATCAGATAACCCCTAAAATACACCTAGCATATACAGAGCGAGCAAAGGCGGTGGAGGAAACGAGTGATAAAACAGGATTTTGAGTTCAAGCAACTGATCGATTGTAACGTTCAGGTGAGGGTCGAATTTCGTGTATATGTAATTACATATGTGCGTGTCTCCTTGCAAATCATGCCTAGTATAATTGTTAATTGTTGTGTGGTTTCGTCGACGGGAGGAAATGGATTATTGTGGGTCGGGGTTAAGATACTGGTGGTGGAGAAGCGGAGGAAGAAGGGGGAGCGTCGGTGGTGGTTGGGACAAACGAAGGTGGGTAGCTGTTGTTGCTGGTTTGGATCGGAAAAGGAGGGGGTTCGGAGGTCGCCGTCGTTGGCAGGGCAATGATGGGTTCGTTGGGGGAACGGAGTTGGAGTTCGAGTGGAGTGGGTTACATAAAAGAGGGCGAGTCGAAGGGGGTGATTCACAGCAGCGATGTCGTGGCTAATCGACGCCGCTCGGAGAGGAACAAAGCCGGCGACGGCTGTTCGGGGCCGCCGCAGCGGGGCTGGAGTCAGGCGAGCCAACCGCAGCATAAAAGGGTACTCTGTCCAGAGAGAGAGAGGGGGGGGAGCCAGTGGTTGATTCCGGCGAGGAGAGGCCGGAGAGGGAGCCGCAGCGGTGATGGTAGCCGGAGAGGGACTGCCAGAACTCCGGAAAAGAAAATAAAAAAATTGTATTGGTTATATTTGTATTATTTTTATTATTATTATTGTACCCACGATAATAATAATATTAATGATATAAATAAAATTAATATACATATTTTTGCATATTCATGTTAAATGCAAATTGTATTAGTACTATTAATTACTATATGTAATATTAGATTCCCGGATTACTATTAAGTGAACCTTGTGAATGTTGTGCTAAAACTAAGTAGATTTATAAAGCACTGGTTTCGATTAACACAGATTGTTAATTGTTAAATGATGGCATGCTTATATACAAGCTGGTGACTTGGTGGTCTGTTTGGCTTATTGGTTATTAATCGATTGTTTACTTAAAAAGATATAAGCATATCGTCTCATTTTCCAAGAGTTGATTAATTCCTTTTAGTAGAATTCATGACTATTTTTCGCAAAAATCTACACGCAAGCGCACGTGATCACAAGTAATATATTAAGTTCGTTCCCACAGAGACTGGTGAATTAAGAATACGCACCTATGCAACAATGTATGATCAATTTTCACTGCCAAGACAATTAACAAGGATGGTTTCTTTTATACTAATAACTAAAATTACTAATCAAATTCAGAATAGGAAAACACATGGGATTCTAACTTCATTATCGAATTCATCTAGAATTGAAATTACTGATTAACATGCGACTGTTGATCCTAATCAGACAACACGAAAGTAATACATGCCAACTCTCGTTGCACACATATCATACCAATCAAAATCCGCAATTAAGACAGAAATCTCATGGACACCAACAAAGCTCAGACCCTATATCTCTATAGCGGTAGTGTAAGCAGAGAGGTTTAATAGCAAGTCATCTATCGTGATTACACAGGGTGATAAAAATAGTTCAAGTCTACCACAAATTATGTTTCATTCACATAATCCTATGTTTACATGGCATAGTTCTAAATTCAATCATCCACTCTCGCTTCAGAAAGAATTAACAAACAACTTAGAAGTTAGCTACGCTTCTAAGAAGAATAAGCACGGCTCATGCAAAGAAATCAACGTACGTCACAACATCAAGTAATTAATATTCGATACTAGATTACATCGATAAATCCATTGGAATCCCATGAAGGCTGTTAGTTCATAATCGAACTAATCGACATCATGGGTTCTAATGAAAACATTATAAAGAAAAGACAAGAATTGAATGGAATAAAAATGCTTGAATTAATAATAATAAGGATCACACGTTACAGATTTGATGTTCACGATCTCGCTCGAAACTGTCACTTCCTCGCAAAGAACGATCCGATACAACTGATAATGTGCTTCGATAATTAACTACGATATTGTTCTCTACAAAAACTACTTCTATGAGGCTAGGGTTTACACACTAGAAATTAAAATACATTGACCAAGTCAAACGGGCCTCGACCGCTGC
Organism: Daucus carota subsp. sativus; assembly: GCF_001625215.2. Classification (NCBI taxonomy): domain Eukaryota; kingdom Viridiplantae; phylum Streptophyta; class Magnoliopsida; order Apiales; family Apiaceae; genus Daucus; species Daucus carota. Next base: position 2,870,117 of record NC_030384.2, on the reverse strand, counting down.
GAAAATCCGTCAGAAAAGCTGTAAAAACCGGCCCGGGGAAGTTCTGCTGGGCGCGGCCGCGCTAAACTAGCGCAGGCGCGCTAGTTGCAGCAGTCTGTAGCGCGGGCGCGCTAACAAGTAGCGCGGGCGCGCTACTGTCTGCACTGGTGGCCCTGTTTCTTCGTTTCTCTCTCGTTCTCGCGTGTATGTCCTTCCTCGCTCTAGTACCACTTCCGTAGGTGATCACGGTTGCATTTAGTATATGCAACAAGCCCTTTAAACCCCTAGATAGCTCTAGTGGACGAGTGTGTTCTCGTGAGGGTTTGTAGAAGATGTACCCACAAAATCCCAAGTTGTGATGAATCCACAATTCTCTATTCTTGCAAATAATGCACCAAAACCAACCTAAAATGATAGAAAATCACTTCATCACCTCAACTCGTGACCTGCACAGAAAAACAATAAAAACACATCAAAAGACACTAAACACTTAAGTACAACCAACCAATTTAAGTGGAAATGAAGGCCTATAAGTGTGTATAAATACCACTTATCACACCCCCAAACTTAAACTGATGCTTGTCCTCAAGCGTCAACGACACTAACAATAATACAATGCAATGCATGAATGCAACTACGTGATGAATGAGTGAACTATGAAATAATTGCCTTGCCAATTATAATACCTCAGATTGTGCTAATGTTCTCGAATTTCACTTCTCTCGCCACCAAGTCAATTACTCTTCTATTTACAAGTGTGGAGTGCCAATGTGTGCAAGCATGCTCTTTTATTGAGACAAGACAAAAACTACTACTCCCACAGAATCCCAATCAAGAATCGTAAAAGTTTAAAACTAACACCCCGTCACTCAAGTCCAACTAAAAGCCAAGGTCCCAAAGAATGTCCACACCCTTCTATTTTATTCACTATTTTTTTTTTCTTTTATTTGTCTCTTTTTATTGGTGATTAATTGCTCGGTCTAAGGTCAGAGCGCTTCGCAGTGTAAATGCGTTACGAACACCACAAGACTTCACCCACCAATTATTCACTTTATTCTAGTGGTTTATTTAACCGTGCAATGGTTGAGATCCCTAAAGATTTATGCACTAGTACCCATGTAGCGAGCGTTGGGTCAACAATCCCAAACCACGAAGGGCTTTAGGTTGTTAGGCACAAAGTCCCCTCAGACTTAATTACTCGAGTACTAATGAGCTCAACCTAGTTAATTCTACCACTTATTTTTTTTAGTGAATTTATTTACTACTCCTTTTTTTTTTCTTTCTTTTTTTTTTTTCTATATTTTTCTTTTAGAAGGGTATATCTACCCCTCAGTTCCCCCAAACTTAAGATTTACAGACCTAAGCTGAAGGGTGTTCAATTCAATCCTAGAATTCATGGAATTTCGTCTAAATCCTATCTCAAGAACATATGTGAATTACAATTTCCAACACAAGCAATTTCCAAGTACTAACCTAGCATTGCAATTGAAACTACTAATCAAGAACTACGCACATAACTCATCATAGGCAATTAGCTTGGCTTAACTTCATAATTCATGCAAATGCTCGTGATACTAACTACGACAATTACCACTAAACATGTAAAATAATAAAAAAAATGAGAAAACTAGAAGGAAAACGTGAGAAAATAAATAAACAAAAACGTGAGAAATAATCAAGCAAAATAAACTAAACGTGCACTACATGAACTAACTAACACATGCAATAATAAGCAAAATAAAATAAACGTGCACTACATGAACTAACTAACACATGCAATAATAAACTACATAATAATATGCTCTTCCTTAGATTACCACCCCCAAACTTAAAATTTTCAATGTCCCCATTGAAAGTGATAAAAAGGCTAGAGCACCCACATACCTACTCGGAGTCCGAGTCCTCCCCCTCATCTGCAGGAGGTGAATCAGGTGGAGGATACTGCATCCCCGCTCCGAATACTGGCCACTGAACTGTGACCCCCTGTGCCTGGAAAGCACTACCTAGAGCCTGTGTCAAATCAAACGCAAACCTCTGGTGGATGTCATGCATGGTGTCCATCCGTCTCGCTAGTCGGCGATAATGAACATCTCCCATCGGTTCGGAGCTCCTCTCCGTCTGAGAAGTACCAGCTCCAGAAGCTCTAGTCTGCTCCCTCCTCACAAATGCTGGACGTCCCCCTGGCATCTCATCATATAAGTACCCGAGGCCTCGAGGGTGGGGAACTCCTCCATCCCACTCTGTCATCCGACTGATCGCCGAATGATCAATAGGTGTCGCCGGCAACTGTAATTGCTCGTTGGCCGGCCAACGAACACCGCTCGATCGACAGAGCTTCGTCACAATTGTGCCATATGGAATGGCACCAGTGGTTCCTCCCTGTAAGAACCTCAGAATCCCCTGATGAATAACATGTCCCAGATCAATATACTTGCCCGAGACAATCCCAAAGAGCAGAATAGCTCTATCCACTGTCACCTCATGCCCATGTGAAGATGGCATGATGTTAGCACAGATGAAGGCGTTCCACGCCTTCGCATACCGGTTCAACGCGGCTGCTGGAAACAAAACATGTGCCGGCAAGGGAGGTGTAGTCATCTTCCAAGTCGTGTCCGGCACACACATATCATACACCAACTTCTCAAAATCAATCGGATCATCATCAAACCGGCGTTTAGCACGCCCGATCCTCTCAACCACCCAATCTTCTTCATTACGGCGCCAGGCACGCCCCCCAATGACTCTACGGATCGCCTCCGCACTATAATCCACACGGATTCCCCGTACCACCGTGAATCCATCGCGATTCTCCTTGGCATTAGCATAAAACTCTCGAATAATAGCCAAGGGAACCGCCTCCGGAGCCTCGCAAAAAGACTCACAACCCCGTTCTTGAATCATGTTCAAGAGCTCACCATCTTCCGCCGTGGGTAAGAATCCCCTCTCCTTAACTAACGTCTTATTCATAAGCCGTTGAAACTCGGTTCGTGCACCATCGGAGGTGAACTCAACCTCACCCATCGAGGAAGAATCGCTAGATGTAGGGGCTTGGGTGCTCGGTCCTTGTGATCTTCGGGCTCTTTTGGGTGCCATTGGTAGAGATTTAGAGTTGCAAGAGGTTTATGTGTAGTGGGTTTGAGAGATTGGATGAAGGTTGTGTGTATGGATGTGTATATATAATTAGGGTTTAGAGAATTATAATGGGATTTGGAGATGGGTTGTGTGTTTATATAAGGATTGGAGAGCTGAGTTAGGGTTTTATGGGATGTATTTCGGGCTAGGCATGCAAAATTAGGATTGTGGGCTTTTAAAAACGAAAAGAAAATATTTTTGGGAGAAAATTCGCCAGTCTCGGCAGTCAGTAGCGCGGCCGCGCTAAGTATAGCGCGGGCGCGCTGTACACTTTAGCGCGGGCGCGCTGGACACTAGCGCGGGCGCGCTAGTGTCTGACACCGGGAGCTGATTTTTCTCGATTTTTGTGTTTTTGAGGTTTACAACGGTACAATGTGGTTCCAATGCGTGGGTTGCCTCCCACGAAGCGCTTGTTTAACGTCGTTAGCTCGACGTGAAGTCCAGAATTAATCCGATTCCGACTGAAGAATCGTGGTTTGTACCTCACGATTCACATTTCCGCCAAAGTAAGGCTTCAACCTTTGACCATTAACCTTAAATGATTCATCCGGTGATTTTGCATAGATTTCTACCGCACCGTGGGGAAATACCGTCTTGACTGTAAATGGCCCTGACCAGCGTGACTTGAGTTTCCCTGGAAACAGCTTCAACCGAGAGTTATACAATAGAACCAATTGACCAACCACAAAAGATTTTTGTATCAGCCGCTGATCATGCAATCTTTTCACCTTTTCTTTGTAGAGTTTGTTATTTTCATAAGCACGGAGGCGGAACTCCTCCAACTCATTAAGTTGAATCATGCGTTTTTCTCCAGCTAACTGTAAGTCGAAATTCAACTTCTTTAGTGCCCAATAAGCTTTATGTTCCAACTCTACTGGTAAGTGACAAGCCTTCCCAAACACTAGCTGAAATGGAGAAGTACCCAACGGTGTTTTGTAAGCTGTTCGATAAGCCCAAGCAGCCTCATCTAATCGTAAGGACCAGTCCTTCCTAGAAGGGTTAACCACCTTCTCTAATATGCGTTTGATCTCTCTGTTAGACACTTCAGCTTGACCATTCGTTTGAGGATGATAAGCAGTAGCAACCCGGTGATTGATATTATACCTCGTCATCAAGGTTGTGAATTTCCGATTGCAGAAATGAGAGCCTTCATCACTGATAATGACCCTAGGGACTCCGAAACGGGTAAAGATTTGTTTTTGAAGAAATTGCAAGACCACCTTAGCATCATTTGTAGGTAAAGCTTTTACCTCCACCCATTTAGACACATAATCGACTGCTAATAGAATATACTGGTTGTTGCAAGATGAAACGAACGGTCCCATAAAGTCAATACCCCAAACATCAAATATTTCGACCTCCAAAAGCATTTTAAGAGGCATTTCATTCCTCCTAGAAATATTACCTGTACGCTGACAACGATCGCAACCTAATACAAACTGATGAGCATCTTTAAACAGAGTTGGCCAGTAAAAACCAGCTTGAAGTACCCTCTTTGCTGTCTTTTCTCCGCTATAATGGCCTCCATAACCAGTGGAATGGCACTCGCGCAAAACTCCCTCAACTTCATTATTAGGGATACACCGTCTGAGAATTTGATCGACTCCTTGTTTAAACAAAAAGGGTTCATCCCAAATATACCATTTTACATCGTGAAGGAATTTCTTGCGTTGAGCATAAGAGAATTCTGGAGGAATGACCTTACTCACCAGATAATTTACAATGTCAGCAAACCATGGCTCTTCTGCCTCAACTCCAAACAACTGTTCGTCTGGGAAGAATTCATTGATTAGAGTGTTGTCGGTAGTTTGTTTGCTGTGATCTTCTAGTCTGGATAAATGATCCGCTACCTGATTTTCTGTGCCCTTCCGATCTTTAATTTCCACATCAAATTCTTGGAGTAATAAAACCCAGCGAATTAGTCTTGGTTTAGAATCCTTCTTTGAGATGAGATACCGAATGGCTGCATGATCAGTATATACCACTACCTTTGTTCCAAGAAGATAAGACCTGAACTTCTCAAAGCTAAAGACAATAGCTAGAAGTTCTTTTTCAGTAGTAGTGTAGTTCAATTGTGCATCATTTAATGTTTTGCTGGCATAGTAGATAACATGAAACACATTGCTTGTTCGCTGGCCCAGTACAGCTCCTACAGCATAATCACTGGCATCACACATTAATTCGAATGGTTTACTCCAATCAGGTGCAGTGATGATAGGTGCTGATGTCAACTTCTTTTTCAAGATTTCAAATGCTTCCAAGCACTCCTCATCAAATTTGAATGGAATATCTTTCTCTAACAGATTGCAAAGAGGTTTAGAAATTTTTGAGAAATCCTTGATGAACCTCCGATAGAAACCTGCATGACCAAGGAAGCTTCGGATGCCTTTGACTGAAAGTGGTGGAGGAAGATTTTTAATTGTTTCCACCTTCGCTTTATCGACTTCTAGTCCTTTGGCAGATACCTTATGCCCCAATATGATTCCTTCTTGCACCATGAAATGACATTTTTCCCAATTGAGAATCAGATTAGTTTCCACACAGCGCTTAAGAACCATTCTAAGATTCGTGAGGCATTCGTCATAAGATGTTCCAAATACAGAAAAGTCGTCCATGAATACCTCCACATTGATGCCGATCATCTCTGAGAATATTGCCATCATGCACCTTTGAAAAGTGGCTGGTGCACCACATAAGCCAAAAGGTACTCTTCGGAATGCGAAAGTACCATAAGGGCATGTAAAGGTTGTCTTTTCTTGATCCTCCGGAGAAATAGCAATCTGATTATAGCCAGAATACCCATCTAACAGACAATAGAACTCATGGCCAGCCAACCTGTCAAGCATCTGATCAATAAAAGGCAGAGGGAAGTGATCTTTTCTTGTAGCTTTATTCAGCTTTCTGTAGTCCATGCAAATCCTCCACCCCGTGACAGTTCTAGTTGAGATGAGTTCCCCTTTTTCGTTGGCTACTACTGTCATTCCTCCTTTCTTAGGCACACATTGTACTGGGCTCACCCATGAGCTATCTGAAATTGGATATATGATACCTGCATCGAGCCATTTGAGAATCTCTTTCTTTACAACCTCCTTCATGATAGGATTTAGCCTTCTTTGTTGTTCCACTGAAGGTTTGCTTCCTTCTTCAATGAGAATTTTGTGCTGACAAAATGATGGACTGATTCCCTTGATATCAGCTATAGTCCACCCAATTGCTGTTTTGAATTCCCTTAGCACCCTCAAAAGTTTTTCCTCTTCCTCACCTGACAAGTTAGCTGCAATAATAACAGGAAGAGTAGAACGTTCACCAAGAAAAGCATACCTCAAGTGATCCGGTAGTGGTTTAAGTTCAAGTTTAGGTGCTTCGATCACTGATGGTTGTAGTGGTTTGTGATCTTCCTTTAATTCTTCTAAGCCAAGAGATTCGACAGGGGGTTCAAAATTCCTTCTCCAAGGTGATGAGTTAAGATGATGGATTTCTTCCAATTCTTCTTCACTGTCCAATTCCTCATCATTGGTAAGGATTGCTTCCAATGCATCATTCTGTAAAACCCGCTGGCTCTTAGCTTCTGCCGTAGTATCAAGCACATCCATACTGAAACAAGATTCCTCATCAGTTGGTAATTTCATTGCATTGAATACGTTGAACGTGACCGTCTGATCTTGTATTCTCATTGTAAGTTCCCCTTTTTGGACATCGATCAATGTTTGCCCGGTAGCTAAAAAGGGTCTACCCAAGATGATAGGAATCCTTTTGTCTTCTTCAAAGTCAAGAATCACGAAGTCGGCTGGAAATATTAATTGATCAACCTTGACTAGCACATCTTCAATTATACCCCTTGGATATGTGATCGAACGATCAGCCAGTTGTAAGGACATGTTTGTCGGCTTGAGCTCTGGCAGGCCAAGTTGTGTGAAGATAGATAAAGGCATCAGATTGATGCTAGCTCCCAAGTCGCACAGACACTTATCAAAAGAGAACTTCCCAATAGTGCAAGGGATAGTGAAGCTTCCCGGATCTTTAAGCTTAGGTGGTAATTTCTGTTGAAGCACAGCACTACATTCCTCCGTTAAAGCCACTGTCTCTAACTCCTCGAGCTTTAGCTTTTTTGAAAGAATACCCTTCATAAACTTGGCATAGCTAGGCATTTGCTCGAGTGCTTCAGCAAACGGGATGTTGATGTGAAGCTTTTTGAACACTTCAAGGAATTTACCAAATTGCTTATCCAGCTGCTGTTTTTTTAACCTCCTAGGAAATGGAGGTGGTGGATATAATGGTTTTGACACCGGAGCAGCTGCAGGGATAGCCTTATCTTTTTCAACAGTAGGGTTGATTCCAATTGTGTTTGGAGGAAGTTCTGCTAGAATTTCTTGCGGTTCATCACCCTGATCTTGTACTAATGTTGAGGTAGGCCCTGTTGTAGTTTTTCCAGATCTCAGCGTAATGGATTGGACTTGCTCTTTAGGGTCCCTCTTACCTGGTACCTCTGTATCACTAGGGAGATTCCCCTGTGGTCTGCTCAGTAAAGCATTAGCTAACTGACCGACTTGTGTCTCCAAAGCTTTTAAAGTTACTGCCTGACTCTTGTACATGAGCCTTAGTTCTTCCATGTCAGACCTTTCGTTAGCTGATTGCCCATGATTCTGAAATCCCGGAGGGTGATATGGCTGTTTAGGTGCATACTGTTGTGAATTCCCAGCCTGACTGTACTGTTTAGGTCCCTGTTGAAATCCTTGTTGAGGTTGATTATACCCCTGATTATTACTCCAGCTGAAATTAGGATGATTTCGGTTGTTAGGATGATAAGTAGCTGGAGCAGGCTGTTGACCTCTCTGAAAGTTGCTCACAAATTGTGCTGATTCACTAGAAATGGCACACTGATCAGTAGCATGAGTACCAGCACATAATTCGCAAATAATGATTGGCTGTTGAATTCCTTGGTGAGCCAGAGAATCGACTTTCATCGTGAGAGCTTTAAGTTGAGCTGCTATAGCTGTAGACGTGTCAAGATCAAGAATTCCGGCTACCTTCCCTTGAGTAAGTCTTTGAGTAGGGTTCTGATATTCATTAGCAGCCATCATTTCAATAAGATCATAAGCTTCTTCATAACTCTTAGCCCATAGCGCACCTCCAGAAGCAGCATCAAGCATAGGTCTGGATTGAGGTCCAAGACCATTATAGAAACTGTTTATTTGCATCCAATCCGGCATGCCATGGTGGGGACACTTTCTTAGCATCTCCTTATACCTCTCCCAGGCTTCACAGAATGTTTCTCCTGATTGTTGAGAGAATTGAGATAGAGCATTTCGTAGCGCAGCAGTCTTTGCCATGGGGAAGAATTTAGTGAGAAATTTCTGAGCTAGATCTTCCCATGTAGTAATCGAACCAGATGGTAAAGAATGTAACCATCCCTTGGCCTTATCTTTCAGTGAAAATGGGAAAAGTCTTAGCTTCACAGCATCATCAGAGACGTCATTAAATTTAAAAGTGTCACAGATCTCTATAAAATTCCGTATATGCATATTAGGGTCTTCAGTAGGAGAACCCCCATACTGTACCGAGTTCTGGACCATTTGAATAGTTCCTGGTTTGATTTCAAAGGCTTTGGCTGCGATTGCAGGCCTGACAATGCTTGATTGGATATCATCGATCTTTGGCATAGAGAAATCCTTCAATGCCTTACTGTCTGGTTGTGCTTCAGGTTCTGTCATTGTTTCAGAATCAGAAGAAGAAGTAGAAGATGAATCAATTGCTTTCTTACGGGTCTGAGAACGTGTTTGCATAAACGCGATCCAAGTACCTGAAATAAAGAAAAGAAGAAAAGTGAGAAGAGAATAGAATCCTAGTCAGTGAATTTTAATGCACACTGATGACAAGTACATAAACTAATTAATTAACACCGAGTCCCCGGCAGCGGCGCCAAAAACTTGTTCGCAAAAATCTACACGCAAGCGCACGTGATCACAAGTAATATATTAAGTTCGTTCCCACAGAGACTGGTGAATTAAGAATACGCACCTATGCAACAATGTATGATCAATTTTCACTGCCAAGACAATTAACAAGGATGGTTTCTTTTATACTAATAACTAAAATTACTAATCAAATTCAGAATAGGAAAACACATGGGATTCTAACTTCATTATCGAATTCATCTAGAATTGAAATTACTGATTAACATGCGACTGTTGATCCTAATCAGACAACACGAAAGTAATACATGCCAACTCTCGTTGCACACATATCATACCAATCAAAATCCGCAATTAAGACAGAAATCTCATGGACACCAACAAAGCTCAGACCCTATATCTCTATAGCGGTAGTGTAAGCAGAGAGGTTTAATAGCAAGTCATCTATCGTGATTACACAGGGTGATAAAAATAGTTCAAGTCTACCACAAATTATGTTTCATTCACATAATCTTATGTTTACATGGCATAGTTCTAAATTCAATCATCCACTCTCGCTTCAGAAAGAATTAACAAACAACTTAGAAGTTAGCTACGCTTCTAAGAAGAATAAGCACGGCTCATGCAAAGAAATCAACGTACGTCACAACATCAAGTAATTAATATTCGATACTAGATTACATCGATAAATCCATTATAATCCCATGAAGGCTGTTAGTTCATAATCGAACTAATCGACATCATGGGTTCTAATGAAAACATTATAAAGAAAAGACAAGAATTGAATGGAATAAAAATGCTTGAATTAATAATAATAAGGATCACACGTTACAGATTTGATGTTCACGATCTCGCTCAAAACTGTCACTTCCTCGCAAAGAACGATCCGATACAACTGATAATGTGCTTCGATAATTAACTACGATATTGTTCTCTACAAAAACTACTTCTATGAGGCTAGGGTTTACACACTAGAAATTAAAATACATTGACCAAGTCAAACGGGCCTCGACCGCTGCGAAAATCCGTCAGAAAAGCTGTAAAAACCGGCCCGGGGAAGTTCTGCTGGGCGCGGCCGCGCTAACAAGTAGCGCGGGCGCGCTACTGTCTGCACTGGTGGCCCTGTTTCTTCGTTTCTCGCTCGTTCTCGCGTGTATGTCCTTCCTCGCTCTAGTACCACTTCCGTAGGTGATCACGGTTGCATTTAGTATATGCAACAAGCCCTTTAAACCCCTAGATAGCTCTAGTGGACGAGTGTGTTCTCGTGAGGGTTTGTAGAAGATGTACCCACAAAATCCCAAGTTGTGATGAATCCACAATTCTCTATTCTTGCAAATAATGCACCAAAACCAACCTAAAATGATAGAAAATCACTTCATCACCTCAACTCGTGACCTGCACAGAAAAACAATAAAAACACATCAAAAGACACTAAACACTTAAGTACAACCAACCAATTTAAGTGGAAATGAAGGCCTATAAGTGTGTATAAATACCACTTATCAACTATAATAAACATCTGAGCTAAACCCGACACGTGATAATCTGAATCACATGTTATATGAAATATCTGATTGTGTGATACATGACTTACATGTTGATACCATGATTAGTATAAACGAAGGGGTAGTTTATGTTTCGCGAGATATATGAGTATATCAATTGAGTTAACCCGAATTGTTGAATCAATACGGTTTGAATTATAGATTCAAGAGTTGTTCGTGACTCCAAGTTTTAAAGCAAGTGACAGTAGAGTTCAGCAAAGGCAAGTATTTCTATTCTTCTCTTATTGATTAAGAGCAAGTGATTTTATTCCACAACTTTTAATTATTGCCAATGCAATTATTATATTCTGGATTTCAATTCATAGAATATCATATGCTTGGGATTTAATTGTTGTTTGATATTCCATACACCATACAGATACTCAAATAATGATTGAATTCAATACATTCCAATGATTGAATTCCCTACATTCTAGTAATCATTCTACTAGAATTCTCAAATTACTTCTAAGATAGATAGTGAAAAACTATGCTATCCAGATATACTCCAAACAGTACAAGAGTTGAAATTCATAATTAGCAAATAACTAATTATTCTAGTTATGTTGCCATCAGTTGATATGACTACTCCGGACCATGTGAAATGGCGAGTTTGTTGATCGAGAGAGTTGAGTGATTCAACTCCCTAAGAAAAATAAAACATTTTTGCGTAAGAGGCCGGGACGGCGGTCTAGTGAAGGGCTATTTGGGTATTATTGAAATATGATAATACTTTTCTGCCAAAGGCCAATGTGTTGCCTTATATTTGGTATATACCTGTGAATTAGGACATGCTTCTACGAAGTGTGATCCCGTACTATTACACGTGCTGATCAGCTGTGATAGTACACCCGTCAGTGAAAGTTGAAATCAAAATTTTTAATTTGATTACTTAAGCTAATATTGCTTTCGTTTTCCATGAGAGACTATTATTCCTTATCTTTTCCTTCCAGAAGAATAGCACTTATTAATGCTTTACATTTAAGCATTATATATATATATTGTTGAGCCTTCTAGTTGCTCATTCTTGCTTTGTTACTGTTGTGCTAAACTTTCAGCCAGACCTAAGTATGCCGAGGACAACTCACAATAAATTTTTTCAAATTTTTGATCACAATATAATAGTGACAACTCACAAGAACATGTATAACCTCGATTAACAAAAATCTCGATAAATTAATAAGGTTTAGTGATTCCGACAACATTAATTATAAAAGTTTTAGTGTACCTTAGAGGGCACCTAATTATAGATTTCATCGATGGGAGATCTCTTCGATCTTTGAAAGTTCATCATCTAATTGAATAACATATTTATCCATATTTTATACCACAATATAGAATTAGGATCAACATGAAAAATCAAAATTTTTTTCAAAGTAAGTCATGATTGAATCGGGGTAGCTTTTGGTTTTTTGCCTTAGAAAAAATCTTTCCAAGTAAGAGATAGCTCAAAATTGAACCCGGGTAGCTTCTGGTTTTTTGCCTTAGAAATTTTTTGCATTTTGAGCTACACACAATATGCTTGCATCAAATTATTATAACCAGGCTACCATTTCCGCTGCACTAATTAGACAAGATCGATTGTCACTAGCGAGACGATCAAAATTCACAAACATGCCATGAAACAACTGGAGTCGCCCACAGGTGAACCAAGCTTCATCATCACAGTCAGAATCACACCAACCTCGGAATTTCAGGAATAATGGACATTCCAACAATGAAAATATGATCGTTCCAACAATGAAAATATGAACAGACCGGTGCAGCCTCCTCATAGTCAAACAAGGGAGATTTGGAAGGCAAAACCATCTTAATCGAACTAAAATTTTTTAACGGGTTACAACACTGATTGTATTTGATATCATATTGTGTGTGGTGGTTGTTTGTATTGTTTTGGTAATTTATCATCACTGATGAAATTGGTAAAAACACAAAAAATAGTAGTAAGAGTGATTGTTTTTAAGCACAAAATCAGATTTATATGGTAATGGAATCAGTAAAAAAATTTTAAAATTAATTCTTCTAACTAAATTTTATTTAAGTTTAATATAAGTATAAATTAATTTAAATTAAAATAATAAATATTGATGAGTCATATACAAATATAAAAAATGGCAAGGTGATTGATGATTTTTAAATAATATTTTGATATCGAAAATATATAATTAATGGAGATGAAAATAAATCAGTTAATTATTTATGTGAGGAATTGAGACTTGAAGATGAGTTTTAATTAGATAATGAAAAGGAGTCTGATTAGATGAGTTATAATTGCATTATGAAAGGAGTTTGATTAAATTATACTTTTATAAGCTAAAAAATTATAAGTTAAGTTATGATTAACTTGTATGTGGTTAATATCTTGATAAAATTTAATATAAATATTTTAAGGGTTGCCTGTGATTGGTCATAGATAATTCAATTTTACTTAAATTAAATTAAATTAATTTTAAAATTGAGCACTATTGGATAGCCCAGTGATGAGTTTAGCCTCTATTGTCCCGGGACACCGGGTTCGACTCTGGCTGATTTAAAATTTAGGAATGGCTCCAAATTTGTTCTAAAATAATTCCTAAATTTAGGAATGGCTCCTAATTAGTTCTAAAATAATTCCTTTTTTTTAGAGTAACTAAGGATTTGGCAAAAGATTGCCAATGTCTACCTGGCATGACATTTTTAGTTGCCAACATATTAGAGCTCCATTATTGTCAATGAGTCTACTCAAAGTTGGCTACTATCTTGTTTAGCTAAAAACAAACTATTATCCAAAAACTATATTTAACCTTAACCATTTATGTATTTGAAATAGGTATACAATATTTATTTAGGGGACCTTTTATGGTTGCCAACTATTGGAGTGTATTTTACAAAGAGATTGCAAAAGTGATATGGAGGAGAGAGATAAAATAAAAAACTAATACATACAGTGAGTTGGCAAGACTTAGAACAAGTCCAATAGGTTACGTATCTCATTATCTATTAATATTTTAGGTAATTTACTTAGAGTGTCAACTCCAATAGCAATCCTTATATGTGTTCTCCTATTATTATTTTAATAACAAATTTGAGAGAGAGAAGGGAGAAAAGGAGGGAAAAGATAAAGAAAGAAGGAGGAAGATGAATTTTTTATTGATAAATAGTGGATAGGTAATGGCACCACGTTACTCTTTTCAACTATTTTAGCAACACTTGTTGGAGATGGTTAACTGCTAGTTATGACGTGAAAAAAAACTGCATATTATAATAGCCAGGCCGAGGTCCGCCCCTTGTTACAGAATGCAATGGATAAGCTCGAATTAGGGTCTCGAATTGGTCTCAAGTTCACTCTATGGCACTGCGATTTAGTATAAATTAATATTTGGGTTACAAATTTTTGATCACAATATAATAGTGACAACTCACAAGAACATGTATAACCTCGATTAACAAAAATCTCGATAAATTAATAAGGTTTAGTGATTCCGACAACATTAATTATAAAAGTTTTAGTGTACCTTAGAGGGCACCTAATTATAGATTTCATCTATGGGAGATCTCTTCGATCTTTGAAAGTTCATCATCTAATTGAATAACATATTTATCCATATTTTATACCACAATATAGAATTAGGATCAACATGAAAAATCAAATTTTTTTTCAAAGTAAGTCATGATTGAATCGGGGTAGCTTTTGGTTTTTTGCCTTAGAAAAAATCTTTCCAAGTAACAGATAGCTCAAAATTGAACCCGGGTAGCTTCTGGTTTTTTGCCTTAGAAATTTTTTGCATTTTGAGCTACACACAATATGCTTGCATCAAATTATTATAACCAGGCTACCATTTCCGCTGCACTAATTAGACAAGATCGATTGTCACTAGCGAGACGATCAAAATTCACAAACATGCCATGAAACAACTGGAGTCGCCCACAGGTGAACCAAGCTTCATCATCACAGTCAGAATCACACCAACCTCGGAATTTCAGGAATAATGGACGTTCCAACAATGAAAATATGATCGTTCCAACAATGAAAATATGAACAGACCGGTGCAGCCTCCTCATAGTCAAACAAGGGAGATTTGGAAGGCAAAACCATCTTAATCGAACTAAAAATTTTTAACGGGTTACAACACTGATTGTATTTGATATCATATTGTGTGTGGTGGTTGTTTGTATTGTTTTGGTAATTTATCATCACTGATGAAATTGGTAAAAACACAAAAAATAGTAGTAAGAGTGATTGTTTTTAAGCACAAAATCAGATTTATATGGTAATGGAATCAGTAAAAAAATTTTAAAATTAATTCTTCTAACTAAATTTTATTTAAGTTTAATATAAGTATAAATTAATTTAAATTAAAATAATAAATATTGATGAGTCATATACAAATATAAAAAATGGCAAGGTGATTGATGATTTTTAAATAATATTTTGATATCGAAAATATATAATTAATGGAGATGAAAATAAATCAGTTAATTATTTATGTGAGGAATTGAGACTTGAAGATGAGTTTTAATTAGATAATGAAAAGGAGTCTGATTAGATGAGTTATAATTGCATTATGAAAGGAGTTTGATTAAATTATACTTTTATAAGCTAAAAAATTATAAGTTAAGTTATGATTAACTTGTATGTGGTTAATATCTTGATAAAATTTAATATAAATATTTTAAGGGTTGCCTGTGATTGGTCATAGATAATTCAATTTTACTTAAATTAAATTAAATTAATTTTAAAATTGAGCACTATTGGATAGCCCAGTGATGAGTTTAGCCTCTATTGTCCCGGGACACCGGGTTCGACTCTGGCTGATTTAAAATTTAGGAATGGCTCCAAATTTGTTCTAAAATAATTCCTAAATTTAGGAATGGCTCCTAATTAGTTCTAAAATAATTCCCTTTTTTAGAGTAACTAAGGATTTGGCAAAAGATTGCCAATGTCTACCTGGCATGACATTTTTAGTTGCCAACCTATTAGAGCTCCATTATTGTCAATGAGTCTACTCAAAGTTGGCTACTATCTTGTTTAGCTAAAAACAAACTATTATCCAAAAACTATATTTAACCTTAACCATTTATGTATTTGAAATAGGTATACAATATTTATTTAGGGGACCTTTTATGGTTGCCAACTATTGGAGTGTATTTTACAAAGAGATTGCAAAAGTGATATGGAGGAGAGAGATAAAATAAAAAACTAATACATACAGTGAGTTGGCAAGACTTAGAACAAGTCCAATAGGTTACCTATCTCATTATCTATTAATAATATAAAATAATGAACCTTGCTAGTGAGTCTTAGTGATTTAGGTAATTTACTTAGAGTGTCAACTCCAATAGCAATCCTTATATGTGTTCTCCTATTATTATTTTAATAACAAATTTGAGAGAGAGAAGGGAGAAAAGGAGGGAAAAGATAAAGAAAGAAGGAGGAAGATGAATTTTTTATTGATAAATAGTGGATAGGTAATGGCTACACGTTACTCTTCGCAACTATTTTAGCAACACTTGTTGGAGATGGTTAACTGCTACTTATGACGTGAAAAAAAACTGCATATTATAATAGCCAGGCCGAGGTCCGCCCCTTGTTACAGAATGCAATGGATAAGCCTGTCGAATTAGGGTCTGGAATTGGTCTCAAGTTCACTATATGGCACTGCGATTTAGTATAAATTAATATTTGAGTTACAAATTTTTGATCACAATATAATAGTGACAACTCACAAGAACATGTATAACCTCGATTAACAAAAATCTCGATAAATTAATAAGGTTTAGTGATTCCGACAACATTAATTATAAAAGTTTTAGTGTACCTTAGAGGGCACCTAATTATAGATTTCATCGATGGGAGATCTCTTCGATCTTTGAAAGTTCATCATCTAATTGAATAACATATTTATCCATATTTTATACCACAATATAGAATTAGGATCAACATGAAAAATCAAATTTTTTTTTTCAAAGTAAGTCATGATTGAATCAGGGTAGCTTTTGGTTTTTTGCCTTAGAAAAAATCTTTCCAAGTAAGAGATAGCTCAAAATTGAACCCGGGTAGCTTCTGGTTTTTTGCCTTAGAAATTTTTTGCATTTTGAGCTACACACAATATGCTTGCATCAAATTATTATAACCAGGCTACCATTTCCGCTGCACTAATTAGACAAGATCGATTGTCACTAGCGAGACGATCAAAATTCACAAACATGCCATGAAACAACTGGAGTCGCCCACAGGTGAACCAAGCTTCATCATCACAGTCAGAATCACACCAACCTCGGAATTTCAGGAATAATGGACGTTCCAACAATGAAAATATGAACGTTCCAACAATGAAAATATGAACAGACCCGTGCAGCCTCCTCATAGTCAAACAGGGGAGATTTGGAAGGCAAAACCATCTTAATCGAACTAAAATTTTTTAACGGGTTACAGCACTGATTGTATTTGATATCATATTGTGTGTGGTGGTTGTTTGTATTGTTTTGGTAATTTATCATCACTGATGAAATTGGTAAAAACACAAAAAATAGTAGTAAGAGTGATTGTTTTTAAGCACAAAATCAGATTTATATGGTAATGGAATCAGCAAAAAAATTTTAAAATTAATTCTTCTAACTAAATTTTATTTAAGTTTAATATAAGTATAAATTAATTTAAATTAAAATAATAAATATTGATGAGTCATATACAAATATAAAAAATGGCAAGGTGATTGATTATTTTTAAATAATATTTTGATATCGAAAATATATAATTAATGGAGATGAAAATAAATCAGTTAATTATTTATGTGAGGAATTGAGACTTGAAGATGAGTTTTAATTAGATAATGAAAAGGAGTCTGATTAGATGAGTTATAATTGCATTATGAAAGGAGTTTGATTAAATTATACTATTATAAGCTAAAAAATTATAAGTTAAGTTATGATTAAATTGTATGTGGTTAATATCTTGATAAAATTTAATATAAATATTTTAAGGGTTGCCTGTGATTGGTCATAGATAATTCAATTTTACTTAAATTAAATTAAATTAATTTTAAAATTGAGCACTATTGGATAGCCCAGTGATGAGTTTAGCCTCTATTGTCCCGGGACACCGGGTTCGACTCTGGCTGATTTAAAATTTAGGAATGGCTCCAAATTTGTTCTAAAATAATTCCTAAATTTAGGAATGGCTCCTAATTAGTTCTAAAATAATTCCCTTTTTTTAGAGTAACTAAGGATTTGGCAAAAGATTGTCAATGTCTACCTGGCATGACATTTTTAGTTGCCAACCTATTAGAGCTCCATTATTGTCAATGAGTCTACTCAAAGTTGGCTACTATCTCGTTTAGCTAAAAACAAACTATTATCCAAAAACTATATTTAACCTTAACCATTTATGTATTTGAAATAGGTATACAATATTAATTTAGGGGACCTTTTATGGTTGCCAACTATTGGAGTGTATTTTACAAAGAGATTGCAAAAGTGATATGGAGGAGAGAGATAAAATAAAAAACTAATACATACAGTGAGTTGGCAAGACTTAGAACAAGTCCAATAGGTTACCTATCTCATTATCTATTAATAATATAAAATAATGAACCTTGCTAGTGAGTCTTAGTGATTTAGGTAATTTACTTAGAGTGTCAACTACAATAGCAATCCTTATATGTGTTCTCCTATTATTATTTTAATAACAAATTTGAGAGAGAGAAGGGAGAAAAGGAGGGAAAAGATAAAGAAAGAAGGAGGAAGATGAATTTTTTATTGATAAATAGTGGATAGGTAATGGCTACACGTTACTCTTCGAAACTATTTTAGCAACACTTGTTGGAGATGGTTAACTGCTAGTTATGACGTGAAAAAAAACTGCATATTATAATAGACTCGGGTATTATAATAAATGATTAATCAATCACAAAACTTGAATTATTTTGGGACCAATCAAAAGTCACCCCATATTTTAGAACAACAATGTTCATTCTTCAACTCGGATTTTAATATATTTTATTATAGTTTATGAATATTAATTGATAGTATCTTATTTTGATTTTATCCGAATTCTTTATAAAATATCGCAAAGTTGATGAGAGTTTTTAGGATTTAAGCAAAATGTTTCAAACTCTTATGGATTTCGGGGTGATACCAAATATCTTAAAATACAATACACAATCTCACAAAAACCATCATGAAGTCCAAAAAAATTCATCACCATTTGAATACAATCAGATTTTAATATATGTAAAAAATCTCAATTGAATACCATCGAAATTTGAAATATAATTTAAAATCATGATTGAATACCACCAGATTTTGTAAATAATTTAAAATCCTAAGTGAATATCTAAGATTCTCATAATTTTTGAAAACCGAATTTGAATCCCCTCAAATTTAATGAATGAAATATATCTTTTAAAATCTCAATTAAAATATACCCCTAATAAATGTGGTAGATGAAAAAAAAATCTTTAAAAATCTTTTGAAATCTCAATTAATTATACCCCTAATCAATGCGGTGCATAAAAAAATCCCTTTAAACACATAAAACTCAATTTCTGAGAATTGTTCATATCGTAGAATTTCTGTGAAATATGTAAATGTACCTGTTTCCTGTAGTCCATATCGTAGAATGCACCTTGAACTATCCTAAAACAAACACAAGTTTAATAGCAATGCCTCAGGCTAAAATCTTAGCATGTCAGCACGGGCCATGGCTTCAGCTTGAGCGATTCTCTGCTTGAATGTGTGTGCCATCCCCTCTGCCTGTGAATAGAGACAGAAGCACTTCAGACTATATGCTCAAGGTAATAGAGAAGAAAATTACAGATGCAACATTAAGAAAAAAATACATATTTGCACATATATCTATTAGAAAGAAAAAAATACAGTTAAGAAGTAACCATTTTCCGAAAATGATATGGCATTTACAGCCCCAATTTGACCATCAAATCTGGCAACATTAGCGTGCAAACAAGCATGTATACAAGATTCAAACAAGAAAACTATAACACATATGAGTTCATAATTTATTTCAGCATCACACTTGGCTTTTTACATTCCGAATCTTAACAACAGCTCCAGAGGTGCTTATTTCAAGGATGAGACCAACAGGTTGGAAGGCGGCAGATGTATAACCACAACCAAACACATAGCAGCATCAAATCGATTGTTACAATCCATCCGCGTACTAAAAATTCATCAATATACAACTAAATCACTGCAGTACTCCACACAAAATGAGCCGGAAACAATATACACATAAAAAATTATACAAAATCAAACAAAACCCTAACTAAAAAATAGAAAACTCACTTGGAGAAACTCCAGCTTGTCTTCGAGGTTTTCGAAAGCAGTTCGAATAGCATTAAAAGACTTGGCCTCACGAATAGCCGAATCATCATCCGAAAACCCCTTAACAGAAACAAACCCATTTCCATTCTCCTCATCCCCCAAACCCATTTCTCTTCCGCCCCAAATCTACCCAAAAAAATGATTCACCGCCAAGAATGAGCGGCATCTGCAACAATCGCAGTTAGGGTTCGGAGAGTGCGAGAGTGAGTGGTTGAGTAATGGAGGTGGAATTATAGAGATGAGATGGTAAGTGTTGTTGTCTGGGGGCCGATTGTAGGGTTTGAGATTTGTGATTAGTCTCGTGAGTTATTGCCAGAGAGATTGAGGGAGAGAGAAGTATGTGTTTCTCATTTTTAGGGTTAAAAGAAATTTTGAGAATGAAAATCTGAAAGGGGGGAATATTTTGGTGTTTATTTGGCCTAATTTTGGGGTTAAAAGAATTTGGGGGAATGAAAATTTGACTAAGGGGGAAAGCATACGGGAAATATTTGGGGAGGGACAAAAAAGGGGTTGTCGCGCGGTTTTTGTTTTTAATTCAAAGAAGATAGACATCGGTTCTTATATTAACTAATGTCAAAAATGTAATAGATATCGGTTAATTTTTAGCCGATGTTAATACACGCTTTTACATCATGGCCAAAGTCGACCGATGTCTATACCTGATGTCTATTCTACTTTTTCTAGTAGTATCAAATATCTTAAAATACAATACACAATCTCACAAAAACCATCATTTTATGAAGTCCAAAAAATTCATCACCATTTGAATACAATCAGATTTTAATATATCTAAAAAAATCTCAATTGAATACCATCGAAATTTGAAATATAATTTAAAATCATGATTGAATACCACCAGATTTTGTAAATAATTTAAAATCCTAAGTGAATATCTAAGATTCTGATAATTTTTGAAAACCGAATTTGAATCCCCTCAAATTTAATGAATGAAATATATCTTTTAAAATCTCAATTAAATATACCCCTAATAAATGTGGTAGATGAAAAAAAATCTTTAAAAATCTTTTGAAATCTCAATTAATTATACCCCTAATCAATGCGGTGCATAAAAAAATCCCTTTAAATATCCTATATGAATTGACACCAACCGTGAACATCTCAATTTCCTCAATCCTCAAGAATGCTCAACCCTAGTCATGATCCACAACTATATTTATCGATTTCCTGTATCCATTTTGTCGTCGCCTTGTCAAATTTTTGTTAGCGCATTTTGTCGAACACTTGGTGGAGATGAATGGTTCTCCACCCGTTCCATGTGTAGTTGTTTCACTTTAACAAACTTCTTAAATAATGAAGAGAATTTCGGTAAAAAAAATAATGAAGAAAATGCTCCATTAAATATCAACCACAGAATAGCTTCCATCCTTTTGTTTGAGAAGTGAAATTAAGCAAGTTAAATTTGCTAGTGGTGGATCTGTGACTCCTTGTATGTGGATGGAGTATTTTATGAATAGTGGTAAGGATGTAGAGCATGAAGCATTTCTTGTATTTTGGCTGTTTAGGGGAGGATTCTTTGTACTTGGACTCCTTGTACTTGGACATCTTGTACATGTGCCTTATTTTCAAGACATTGCATTAAAAGTTTGTTTCACTAGAAAAAATAGAATGAGATTTCATTAGATAATATAATAAAACAAAGATGAAGAATATAATGCAATGGTTAATCCAACCTCAGCCAGGCCGAGGTCCGCCCCGTGTTACAGAATGCAATGGATAAGCCTGTCGAATTAGGGTCTGGAATTGGTCTCAAGTTCACTATATGGCACTGCGATTTAGTATAAATTAATATTTGGGTTACAAATTTTTGATCACAACATAATAGTGACAACTCACAAGAACATGTATAACCTCGATTAACAAAAATCTCGATAAATTAATAAGGTTTAGTGATTCCGACAACATTAATTATAAAAGTTTTAGTGTACCTTAGAGGGCACCTAATTATAGATTTCATCGATGGGAGATCTCTTCGATCTTTGAAAGTTCATCATCTAATTGAATAACATATTTATCCATATTTTATACTACAATATATAATTAGGATCAACATGAAAAATCAAATTTTTTTCAAAGTAAGTCATGATTGAATCGGGTAGCTTTTTGTTTTTTGCCTTAGAAAAAATCTTTTCAAGTAAGAGATAGCTCAAAATTGAACCCGGGTAGCTTTTGGTTTTTTGCCTTAGAAATTTTTTTTCCAAGTAAGAGATAGGTTAAAATTGAACCCGGGTAGCTTTTGGTTTTTTGCCTTGGAATTTTTTTTTCGAAGTAAGTCATGATTGAACCTGGGTAACTTTTGCTTTTTTGCCTAAAAAAAAATTTCTCAAGTAAGAGATAGCTCAAAATTGAACCCGGGTAGCTTTTGGTTTTTTGCCTTCGAAAATTTTTTCGAAGTAAGTCATGATTGAACCGGGGTAGCTTTTGTTTTTTTTTGCCTTAGAAAAAAAAATTCCAAGTAAGAGATAGCTCAAATTGAACCCGGGTAGCTTTTGGTTTTTTGCCTTGAAATATTTTTTTCCATGTAAGTCATGATTGAACCGGGGTAGCTTTTATTTTTTTGCCTTGGAAATTTTTTTTCCAAGTAAGAGATGGCTCAAAATTGAACCCGGGTAGCTTTTGGTTTTTTGCTTTGGATAAATTTTTCCAAGTAAGATATTGCTCATGATTGAACCGGGGTAGCTTTTGTTTTTTTGCCTTCGAAATTTTATTTCCAAGTAAGAGATAGCTCATGATTTAACCCGGGTAGGTTTTGCTTTTTTTGCTTTGGAAATTTTTTTCCAAGTATGATTGCTTGGTCCGGACTAGTATGATGATGGCTTAGTCTGGACTCGCCTAAGTCAGGACTAGTATGGTTCCTTCGATCCTGTACCCAGAGTCCCTAATAACTTTTTTTCTTTTTTGCAGCTCATGGATCATGTTCCTTAGGCTTGTCTGATCCTCATTATTTTCATCGTCTGAGATCAGCCCTGGGTTTGCTCATTCCTAGACCGCTTGGAGCGGGACTTGCTCATAAGCCTTTATTCTTCTAGCTGGATCCTTCTTTAAATTTTCTGCTCTAGCTTTTCTTCTTCTTCCCTCCAGATGTGTTCTTTTTTTTTTTTTGCCAGGATCTTTTGCCTTGTGGCATCACTTTCTCTCTGCTTCTTTTTCCTTACTTTGTCACCAATCCGGTCAAAGACGGAACCCCGGGATTGGCGGAAATTTTAAAAATATTAAATCAATATAAGCTTTAAATATATCATATTTTTAGTCAAAATGCCATGAGATATCTTAAAATTATAGTCATATATTTCAAGAAATATTTCGTCAAAAAAGAAAAGAAAATACCATCTAATACAATATATTTTTCGGAAAAAGAAAAATAATACAATCTTAAAAATGTAAATTAAATACCTAAAAATATGGTGAATAATACTCCCTTTAAATATCTCATCTGAATTGACACACCCTGTAAACATGTCATTTGCCTGAATCCCTAGAAATGCTAAACCCTAGTTAAGATGCACAATCGTGTTTATCTATTTCCCGTATCTCTTTTGTCGCCGCCTTATCAAATTTTCGTTAGCTCTCTTGTTGAACACTTGGTGGAGGTGAATGGTTCTCCACCTGATCCATGTTTAATTGTTTCACTTTAACAAAAGCTTCTTAAACAATGAAGAAAATGCTCCATTAAATACCGAAATTCGAGGCGTAACGACTCCTTTAAAGGTAATATGTTTTATTATCATTTAATTGACGTCTCTTAAATAGTGCTATGGTGCTTATTAGAGAGACTAAGAATTAGTTGATAATTTTTCTTGAGCAAAATTGATATCGTGATTTAGTGCGGAGAGGTTTGAGACTGCTCTTCGTTTTATGTACAACTTATGAATCTCAGGATAGTACGGTTAGCGTGGTTGTTTTCTATGCTTGGCCACTTTAGATTGATTATCAATTATATGATGATATTTGCAATTCTATCTGCGCATCATTCAATTCTTGTTATTAGATATAAGCAAAGAATGTTCTTCTTGACATTAAGATATCTTTAGTCTTGTGTGGTGGTATTTAGACCGTTTTGGTATTTGCAGTATATCTTTAGTTTGATGCTTTGTTGAGTTGGTAATTAAGTTGAGTATATATGTATAGTCTTTAACTTGAACAATCTAAGGCATATTTATAAAGCTGTAATTAATTATTATTGTTTCTTTTCTAAAGGAACATAAACAAATCATTCTCATTTATTTCTTGTTTTAAAACAGCTATAATTAAATAATTAAGTGAGCTTACGACGCGTAGTTGCGACGGAACGTAAACCATTTTATTTTCATTTTGTTTTGTATTTTAGCTAAATATGTTAACTTATGGCGATTTAGTACGACGGAAAAATAAAACATATCATTCTCATTTATTTTCCATTTTTAAACAGCTATAATTAAATAATTACATAACCGGTGTATACCTCTATTTACTTCGATAAGGTAAGAATCGTGTGAATTGACCCTACGATGATGATATGAGTTCAAAATCCTTTGTCTTGTATGTCCTTTGTTATTGATTATGTTATTTTATGGTTTGATTTTTGTGATTCATTTATAACTAGATATAAAAGGCATTATATTAAAGCTTTTTATATCATCTGTTTAACTTATGTGTTCCTATTGAGGGAGTGCCATAGTGATGGGTTTTTTTATCGTATATTGTGATTTTTTGTCGTTAATTAAAAAATTGTGTCATTTCAGTTGACTTTGTTTCCTCCTTTTTTCTTCTCCATCTTTATTTTCTCCCTTCGTGCGGATCTTGTGTCTTTTATTTGGGTTTTCTTTTCGGTCATTGAAGTTTTATTGACTAAATTTTTAGGGCCATCTCAGCATGACCTTTAGTTAATCAATTGATTGTGTTAATCAATTGATTTGTATTAATCAATCAAAAGATACACAACATTTTTTCTGTTATAACGGCTCTGTCCTTCTACATCGTATAAATCCATCTATGAGTAAACTCCAAGTTGAATTGTAGGCTGCCACCTTTCCTTTCAAAAATAATCGCTAGAAATAAAGTACTAATGGTTATTTATTTGTCTTCTTGATTTATTCTGATCAATTTGAACAACATAATAGTTCCAAATATATTTCTACATGTCGATCGACAAACATTACTTCACGACAACTAATTTGACTTGTCGATAAGTTCAGTTCACGACAACTAATATTGACTTATCGACATCTCCACTTCATGATAGGATAAATGGACTTCACTACAAGTGACGTCGCGATATCATATTATGAGTTCGCTATATTAGTCATCACGGTAACAATCCTAAACTTTGTGGGAGATGACATCACCGTAGACTGGAGAGATTGTGCGATAGACATCCTGATAGGATTTCGAACACTTGTCGATATCTTGAGTTTGTGATAAACAAAACTAGAGTTCTCGACATGTAATGCATCTGTTACTGTCGTTGAAGACAGGTAATGCATCTGTACTTGTCGATACTTACGTAAATTTCTTTCGCTTCACAAAATTTATCACTCCAAACATTATTATTGATCTTGAGACATGACCAAGAAATGATCTTCTTCAAAAAATTGTTTAGTGCACCCTTTTTTCCTGTGATGAAAAATATACTAGTAATGTATTGTACCTCTTTTTATGGACTTCGCAAAGGAGTCATAGTGACAAAGAATTGTTATCATATTAGACATTACTTGCCACAACAAATCAAATATAGAGTGTTATTATAGTAAAAGAAAATTGTCATAATGTTATAACTTATCTTTGTTGCAAGGGTTTTTCCGATATAGCAATAAATATTTGATAAAATCCGCATGGTATATTCTTGAGATATAACACAAACTAATTATAGGGTGATAATTTGGAAAAAGGTAGTAATTTTTCGTGCTTAAAAGAAAATCTTAATTTAAACTTAATATCTTTTCTTTGACAATTACAAATAACTGGAAACAAGTTTTTTATACTAATTGTATACTAAATTTAAAATGAGATTACAAAATAGTTTAACTATATATCATAACATAGTTTATCAATAAATTTCTCATGCTAAGAATTTGCTCAAAATAAATATTTGATCTTTTGATTATTTTATGGAGGAACCATATTTTACTTAGATAGTTTAAGTTTGGTTAGAGAAACAATATTTAATGAATTATTTATATTTTTTATGCTAGGTGGGTTGTTAGGTGGGCTTTTAGTTTGTGAACGTGTGTTTTTCTCAAGCACATAGATAATATAACTATTTGTC